>NC_035443.2:128908265-129178265 GCF_002127325.2 Helianthus annuus | reverse complement strand
TCTTTGTATGGAAAGATACAAAATAGAACTTCTAATGTTAGAGGAATTATATCCAGAGTTTCAATGATCCTCTGATCATTGAAAAATTGG
Organism: Helianthus annuus; assembly: GCF_002127325.2. NCBI lineage: Eukaryota > Viridiplantae > Streptophyta > Magnoliopsida > Asterales > Asteraceae > Helianthus > Helianthus annuus. Next base: position 129,178,175 of record NC_035443.2, on the reverse strand, counting down.
TGTCCCTCTAACATAGTGGGGGTGATAGTGGATATTCCACGGGTTACAACTCTAAACTAGAGAGGAATCCTTCAAAACTCTGAATCCGATTCCACGTCAATACACCCGCTTCAATTCCTTAAAGTAAAATCGGTTGAGCCTCAATGATATTCCACGATCAATACAGTTTCTTTGTAAAGTCGGTTGATAAAAAAAGATTCATCCGGTCTAGCCCCAATCCTTCAAGTCATGTGCCTTTATCTTTAGAGGCTCAAGCAGAGGCACGTTTACTTATGTTTTCTCATATGAATCTTTTGTCTCCAACTATTGGAGAGCCCATTTCTGCACCAACTCAAGATATGCTTAGTGGACTCTTTGTCTTAACGAGTAGAAATCGTCGGGGTATTTGTGTAAATAGGTATAATCCATGTAACCGTAGAAACTATCAAAATGAAGATAATAACTATAAGTATAAAAAAAAAGAACCCTTTTTTTGTAATGCCTATGATGCAATTGGAGCTTATCGGCAAAAACGAATCAATTTAGGTAGTCCTTTGTGGCTTTGGCCGTATATACAGAAATCTTTCTCATTATCATAGTGGATCTTCAAAAAAAGTACTGTACGTGCTTTTTTGAAAAGATTCGGTTCGCAATTATTGGAAGAGTTCTTTACGGAAGAAGAACAAGTTTTTTCCTTGACCTTTCCAAGAGTTTCTTCTATTTCGCGAAGGTTATCTAGAAGGCGGATTTGGTATTTGGATATTGTTTGTATCAATGATTTGGCCAATCATTAATGATTCGTTATGAAACGCTGTAAAAAAAAAATAGAATATATAAATATTCTAAAATGAAAAGCTAAAAAAATGATCGATTTTATTCTGAAATGTTGATGTAGTATGTAGTAAGGATTAAATCAACTAAGTATTCAGTCTTTTCTTGTCTAATGAAATAACTGAGTTTTAGATGTATACAGAGGGAAAGCCGTGTGCAATGAAAAATGCAAGCACGGCTTGGGGAGGGATTTTTACTTATTTAACAAAGAAATTATCTACTCCATCCGACTAGTTCCGGGTTCGAATCCCGGGCAACCCATTATCATAGTTTAATTCTATTATATGTTATATTTTTTAATTCTATTATATGTATAGTGTATAGAAATTTTTGCAAACCGTTTTTTTCTTTACAAAAAAATTGAAATACCCCAGATAGTGTTGGTTGACACGCGCATATAAGTCATGTTATACTGTTAAATAACAAGCCTTTGGTTTTCCATTTGAAAATTCACCTAGCTACTCTAGGTTGGGGGTATGGATAATAGGTACTGTAGCTGTTATTCTTGTGATCGGTTTAGTAGGCGTTTTCTTTTATGGTTCATATTCCGGATTGGGTTCATCCCTGTAGTAATCGGATGAATTGAGTTGTATACATGAAAGCGTAAGAACTCAACGGATTCCCTTCTTTGTTTGTCTGATTTGAGGGAGAAGGTCCCGTTGAGTTCTTAATAACTAGAATATTTTTTTTTATAAGTTCATTGAATCTATTTACTCAACAAATTTTCTCCTCCTCTTTTGTTTGTCCACCACTTTTATATTTTTTCTATTTATAGTATACGTAATTATTAATTCTTATAAGATAATAAAATAAGAAATTAAATATGTAATAACTCTAAAAAACGTTCTGATACGTCTGTAAAAAATCAAAACTAACACTAGGAATGTTTGACGAACAGTATAAAGAATCATAATTATTTCGACACAAGAAAAGGGTGTGAAAAATCCTTTTCTTGTGTCGAAGACTATATTGAGGAATTGTCCATACGTAAAATCATAATTATTGATACGGGCCTTTTCCACATAAAAGGGGAATCTTTTGTTACAATAGAAGCAGAAGTGATGTGGATTATTCAAGAATCGAAGTTGATTTCCTTTATAAAAAGAAGATCTCAATGAACTTCTATCAAATGATTTCACGGGATTCAGCCAATTGTATTGATCGTGGAATATCATTGAGAAATAGGAATCCGTGTTATCAAAGGATTTCCTGCGATTATTTCTAGTATGGAATGAGTCAATCATCCACTTTGGTATCTTATTGAACAAAAATGGTGATATTGTTCCTCCATTGATCAAGAATTTCGATTTTTGGCAAGTCTCATGATCATCCAATAAGAAGGGTTTCAATTTTTTCAAATGAACGATTTGAAGACCTATTGATTCTAAAAACTGTGGATCGTTCGGACCTTTCAGTTGATAGTTGATAGATGTAGATCTCGGACCTATGAATGGGGATATTCCCGAAACTGACAAACAAAAAAGGAAGTGAGTTAGACAAAAAAAGAAGCAACTTGGACAAAAAAAAAACGAAGTGGCTTAGACAAATCTTTTTTGTTGATAACCTCAGACCAATCAATCGAATATGGATTAATACGTAATCGATCGAACACTACTTGCAAACGGCTCTTCTGCTCAGAAACGAAATGTTCCAAATGTTCCTGGAAATTATTGCTCCCAGTGGACCATTTGTATCTATATGCATCAGGATCCCGATTCATGGATCTCTCGGTTCGATAAAAAAAATAAGGGGATCGAACCATCTCTTCTGACTCTTTTTCAAATTCGATAAATGTTGGTTGATCGTATATTTCATTAGATTTCTATGATTCAGAGTATCCTTTCTTATTTGATCCCTTTGAATTCCATATTCGAAGTAGCGATCGGATCTATTCATTAAAAAGAATCGATTCAATACATTTCTTATGTACCTATGGGTGCTATGTTGGATTTGAATCAGATTTCAGATCAATCTATATTGATTGACTGCCTCCATTATGTTGTTGCTAGCAAATACCACTATTTTTGGTTTTGGCTCTTCCAAATCATTCCCGCAGGAGATCCGGACCCTATTTTATCTGGAAAATTCTTTGAAAGGCAAGAATCAAATCATTTTCTATGGTAGAACAAAATATCTTTCATTTCCCCCCTCTAATAGATTCTTTTTTTTTTTGAGTTCAAAGGCAATGTTGTTAGGAATGTTGTTAGGTTTGCTTGAAGGTGTTTTGAAGCCGCTACCAACAGGTATCATCCCCTAGAACAACGTTTTCTTTTAGGCCTTTCAACCAATCGATACGCCCTAGGAGAGCTGCTTTTGCTAAAACGCGAGCGGTTTCTTGAAAACTCGCTTCGGATATGAAACTTTGAGTATTCATGGATGCTCTTGTTATTCCCAATAAGACGGCTTGGTAACAGATCGCTTCTTCCAAAGCGTGCCCCAAATGGTGAAAGAATCATCGTATGCCCCGGAAGATAGACTGTTACGAACCATACTTGGCATGCGGGTATATACTTCAAAAGAAACTTGTCTAAAACTACCTATAGGCGGTAGGGGTCGGGTTATTGATGTGAGATGGGTCCAGAGTTCTAAGACAGATGAGACAGAGAAAACAGAAAGTATTCGTGTATATATTTTACAGAAACGTGAAATAAAAGTAGGTGATAAAGTAGATGGAAGACATGGAAATAAGGGTATCATTTCAAAAATTTTACCTAGACAAGATATGCCTTATTTGCAAGATGGAAGACCTGTTGATATGGTCTTCAATCCATTAGGAGTACCTTCGCGAATGAATGTAGGACAAATATTTGAATCTTCGCTCGGGTTAGCGGGGGATTTGCTAGACAGACATTATCGAATAGCGCCTTTTGATGAGAGATATGAACAAGAAGCTTCGAGAAAACTGGTGTTTTCTGAGTTATATGAAGCCAGTAAGCAAACAACGAATCCATGGATATTTGAACCCGAGTCTCCAGGAAAAAGCAGAATATTTGATGGAAGAACGGGGGATCCTTTTGAACAACCTGTTATAATAGGAAAGCCTTATATCTTGAAATTAATTCATTAAGTTGATGATAAAATCCATGGGTGTTCCAGCGGGCGTTATTCACGTCTTACACAACAACCCCTTAAAGGAAGGGCCAAAAAAGGGGGGCAGCGGGTAGGAGAAATGGAGGAAATTTGTTCGTGGTAAAGACAAGATACACTTGGACTAGAGGGCACAGGTTTTGGCGGTAAAAAAATGGACTCAGTTTCTGTAATGTATTAATAAGCTATACCCATGCTGCGGGTTGTTTCATGCCATAAATAAACGCGAACACTCAAGAAAGAAATCTGGAAAAAAATTGCGTCCAATAGGATTTGAACCTATACTAAAGGTTTAGAAGACCTCTGTCCTATCCCTTTCTACTACTAATGTAATGTCTACTGATTGGGTTTGGATAGCCGACAAATAATTTAACTACTGGTTGGGGGAAGTTCTTTCTATACTATAATCTACATATATAGACTCGCGAGAATCTCTGAGTGTTTAGGCATTCAATCATTATTAGATTAGATTGAGATGGATAATTTCCTTTTTTATAGAAAATAAAAAGTGAAAAAAAAAATTTAACCCCTCGTCAAAAGTATAATATACTATCTCTCAACTCCTTCAGAGAGACAATTACAATCGGAATCTTTTTTTATTGGAATCTTTTTTTATCTTTTAAGGAATTGGTTAATAGATAGTAAAAACCTCAGAAAGTTGATCTTTTGAACCCGCTTCAAGTCATGATGACTAATCAAGAAATCTTTGAGAAATATCATTGAGAAATAGGAATCCGATTTTAGGTCTAGCCCCATTAGAAATATCATTGGTTGATAACGGAATTTCAATGATAGAGATGGATTACATATCCGATACCTCTGTTAGAGAATTGATATATTAAATTACCCCTAATCAATTGGAGTAAAATTGGTTGTAAAGTGGGGGTGATAGTGGTAAAATCGGAACAGTAATGCACCTCTATCTATCTAATGGAATAGATAGAGAGGGAGGATCTGTGTTATCAACCAATACGTGGAATAAGCCCTTCCATACTAGAAATAATCGCAGGAAACTCCTAATGGGCGTTCCATTAGGAGTTTCCTTTTTTGCAAAATAGGAGAGAAACAAAAATACCAACTGCAAGTTTTTGATCGGATGAATTGAGTTGTATAGATGAAAGCGTAAGAACTCAACGGATTCCCTTCTTTGTTTGTCTGATTTGAGGGAGAAGGTCCCGTTGAGTTCCTAATAACTAGAATATTTTTTTATAAGTTCATTGAATCTATTTACTCAACAAATTTTCCCCTCCTCTTTTGTTTGTCCACCACTTTTATATTTTTTTCTATTTATAGTATACGTAATTATTAATTCTTATAAGATAATAAAATAAGAAATAAAATATGTAATAACTCTAAAAAACGTTCTGATACGTCTGTAAAAAATCAAAACTAACACTAGGAATGTTTGACGAACAGTACAAAGAATCATAATTATAATTATTTGGACACAAGAAAAGGGTGTGAAAAATCCTTTTCTTGTGTCGAAGACTAGGAAGACAAATAACCCCTCCGAGAAATACGTGCTCCCTTCATTTATATTGATCCGTTCTATTTCGCATTTACTTTTGTATAGGATCTAGCCAAAGTGAATTGTATTAGAATCAAATGCATTTTATGACATTTCAATCTCACAATAGTAATATAATAACATCACCCCAATTTTGATTAAAAAAAGACAAAGAAAGAAGGGGTCAAGTCAAATAGTCTTCTTCACAATCTACATACTATGGCTAGAAATATGGTACAAGAAATCACCGGCATCTCGTAGAAAACGAGTATAAACAAAAAAGGCTTTTATAATTTCATTTTTATATCATAATTGCTAAAAAGAATTTGGTTCTTTTTACAAACTTGATGTCGATAAATTCGCGAGTTTAGAAATTCATTTCGGACAATTGAACTTTCTCGAACTGTTTCTTTTTAAGAACCAAAAATATTTGTGCCAAAATAACAGCTGCGAAGAAGAACAAAAGGCCTTGTACACGTAATGGATCTTGAAGTACTATTTCTGCATCTCCCTGACCAAATCCGCCTACATTAGAATTACTTGTCAACGGTTGATCCAATTTGATAGATTCGCCTTCTGAAACAAGAAGTTCTGGCCCCGGAGGGATAATATCAACCACTTGACGTCCATCCGACGCATCCGCTATGGTTATTTCGTATCCCCCCTTTTCTTTTCGTAGGATTTTGCTTACTATACCTGATGCTGTAGCATTATAAACTGTATTGTTACTTTTGCTCCCGTCAGGATAAATAATCTGGCCCCTTCCCCTGTTTCCACCTACGTATATAGGATGTCTTTCTTAGTAGCGGGGTCCGGGGAAAGAATATGAAAGGTGATTTCACTATATTTCTGACCAGGAACAGGGCCTATGACAAGAATATTTTTTTGATTGGGGCGATAGCTCTGAAAAGACAAATTATCCGGCAACGTATGAAGAATGGATGCAGGATAAATACTCTCATTTCCAGTCTCCTATTTATTGAATATTGTTATTGTATTAAGTATTGAAGTGAAGTAAAAAATTGGAAACTATCTCTTTTCTAACAAAGAAAAAGAAATATAAAAAGCTTAGTAATTTAGTATACATAAAAATTAGAATAGAAAGAGAGTTCTTTTTCTTAATCTCATGAACAAGATCTAAGAATCTATTTAGTTGATGGAAAAGGATGGGGGCAGGTCTAAGGATCAACCGGTAGTGGGCGAGGGGATTGCTTTTTCCTTGAACAGTTCTTTCAAAAAACGAATACATCTGATTGATGAGTCATAACAAGACAATTCATGATTCATATGCTTAATAATAAGTAAGGAATAATCAATTTCAATTCATGAATTTACCTGGGTGGTCAATTTATGGGCCAATCCAATAAAGGATTTTTATCTTCGAAACCCATTGTATTGTAAGGGGTAGTGCACGAGAAAAAAATCATGCAGAAATGATTGACTCTTTGGACGCCCCGAAAATACTATGAGGTGTTCGGAAATGGTCGAAGTAGTTGAATAGGAGGATTACGATGACTATTGCCCTTGGTAAATTTACCAAAGACGAAAATGATTTGTTTGATATTATGGATGACTGGTTACGTAGGGACCGTTTCGTTTTTGTAGGCTGGTCCGGCCTATTGCTCTTTCCTTGTGCCTATTTCGCCGTAGGGGGTTGGTTCACGGGTACAACCTTTGTAACTTCATGGTATACCCATGGATTGGCCAGTTCCTATTTGGAAGGCTGCAATTTCTTAACTGCCGCAGTTTCTACTCCTGCTAATAGTTTAGCACATTCTTTGTTATTACTATGGGGTCCTGAAGCACAAGGAGATTTTACTCGTTGGTGTCAATTAGGCGGTCTGTGGACTTTTGTTGCTCTCCACGGCGCTTTCGGACTAATAGGTTTCATGTTACGTCAATTCGAACTTGCTCGATCTGTTCAATTGCGACCTTATAATGCAATCGCATTCTCTGGTCCAATTGCCGTTTTTGTTTCTGTATTCCTGATTTATCCACTAGGTCAGTCTGGTTGGTTCTTTGCGCCTAGTTTTGGTGTAGCAGCTATATTTCGATTTATTCTCTTTTTTCAAGGATTTCATAACTGGACATTGAATCCATTTCATATGATGGGAGTTGCCGGTATATTCGGCGCTGCTTTGCTATGCGCTATTCATGGTGCTACCGTAGAAAATACTTTATTTGAAGATGGTGATGGCGCAAATACATTCCGTGCTTTTAACCCAACTCAAGCTAAAGAAACTTATTCAATGGTCACTGCTAATCGCTTTTGGTCCCAAATCTTTGGGGTTGCTTTTTCCAATAAACGTTGGTTACATTTCTTTATGTTATTTGTACCAGTAACTGGTTTATGGATGAGTGCTCTTGGAGTAGTCGGTCTGGCCTTGAACCTACGTGCCAACTCGGTATCGTCAAGAATATTCCTGACTATTGCATGGGAACAGGTTCGGCTTCGAAGTATTTTTGCCTTCCAATATTTTTCTATCTAAAATAATCAAGTTATTAATGATTGGACGAAAACAAGAAATAACCCCTCACATGCGAAATTATAGAAGATCCCCTTTAAGTTTCAATATGAATCAAAATATCGATCGTGTTCTGATTTCGACTTTATAGTCTATATCTTTAAAAATGGGTTCAAAAAAGGAAGGTGTTTTTTGCGGAGGACCAAAAGGATATTCCGTTTCCATTCCCAAAACTGTTAAAAAACAAGAATCAAAATCATCTTGTTGCTTTTGATCACTATCAGAGAGTCGTAGCTTAGCTCTGTGCCAAGGTTTCAAATGAAAAGGATATAGGATTTTTATCTGAAAACCTTCGATTAACCAATTTTTAGGAAATTCCATTTTGGAGAATTGAAGACCGTTATAGTTGCACTTTAGATAAATTTCTCTATTCCAATCTTGAAAATCCTCGTACCATTCCGGAGATTGTCGTAATAAAATACGACCAATATTCTTAGTTATTATCAATAAGGGTAATTTAATATATCTTCTAAAAATTGATTGCGCTAGTAACAGAACACTTCTTGATTTTTGTGCATATGGAATGTTCTCCCAGAATTCAATTACGTCCTCCTGGTTATTTTTTTTATTTGGAATTGTTGATCTAAAATTTCGAATTCTGACTTTTTACCTAACCAATCTCTAATATTAAAAAAAAGTTTCATTAGGTCGGATATAGGAAAAGGAAAATCTTCCATTTTTTCCAAAAAAAGGGGGGAATGAGGATTTCCTTGAGACGGTCCCCAAATAACCATTTTACGCCTTTGAACACGCATAGAATCTTTGATTACGGCTCGACGAAAATCCGGTTCTTCCAAATAACTTATAAAACCCGAATCTCTATTAAATTTTCTATAAAGATTATAATTCTTCAAACGAGACTTCTTAAAATTTCGTTCGGAACGCGTTAAAAAAGCTATATGTTTAAATTTTCTTGTTCGAAGCTGGTGATCCAGTCCTTGCATTATGCCTTGTTCTTTTCGTCGTTTTTTAAAATATTGTTCCAACTCGTTGATTAACTTGTATGACCTTTTTATTCGACCTTCCCGGAGTTCATTCTCCGGGCAACTCCGTTTAACCGGTGGATTCCTTCCAACTTACTTCTTTTATGATCTCATTGGAAATCATATAAAGACAATTCCTATTTGATATAGCTATTTGTGCAAGTATTTTACGATTAAGAAGCAATTGTCTCTTGTACAGATCATTTATGAATCTACTATAACTATAGCATACCCCCCTTTCGCGAATTGCTGCATTTATTCGAGTGATCCACAAACGACGAAAATTGATTTTTTGCCTATCCCTATCCCGATGAGCCGAAACCAAAGCTCTTATTTTTTGTTGAGTAATAGTTCGAGTAAGTCTTGAATGAGCCCCCCGAAAGCTTGATGCAAATAAACGAATTTTTGTTCTACGTCTCCGAGCGATATATCCCAGTCTAATTCTGGTCATTGAATAAATGAAACTTTAACGAATAACTAATCGATTTCCTTTCTTTCAGTTATTCTTTTGCCCCTTTCCTAGTATATGAATAACAAAACGGATTTTTCCAATGTATAAACTAATAATTCCAATGGCTTTGGCTACTATAACCTTCCCAACCACAATTTTTCTTTTTTTCGAGGCATTTCACCTCGAAATACGAAATTGTCTTCCACCACGTCAAGGTGACACTCTACCGCTGAGTTATATCCCTTCCCTGCCCCCATCGAGAAATAGAACTGACTAATCCTAAGACAAAGGGGTGATAGTGGAAAAGTTGACAGATAAGTCACCCTTACTACCACTCTACAGAACCGTACATGAGATTTTTACCTCATACGGCTCCTCGTTCAATTATTTCGGAGTTCTTGGATCCTTTTCCGCGTTCGAGAATCCCCTCCCTTCTTCCACTCCGTCCTGAAGAGTAACTAGGACCAATAACTGTTATTATCCATATAAAAGAGATAAAAATCTGAAGTCGTCAAGAGTGTAGTTGATAATGTTTTAAAATCCGAGAGTGACACTTCTGAGGAAGATGAATGTTTTCTAGACAAGTCCATTCCAAAGTTGAAATCCAAAAACAACTTAAATGAGGGACCAAATCTTGTGATGTACAAGATGGATGGATCTGATAAGTTGTATTCGGATCATGATTTTCCGATAGAAAACATGAATGTTTATAAAATAGGAAATGTGTTCAAATTAACTGAAATCAGTGTGTCTGAAATTGATGGGTTAAAGAGTGTTAAGAAGAAAATGAACTTTGAAAAAGATAAGTCTTACTACAAAAAACCTGTTGTACCTCTGCATTTTCCTAACAACAAACAAAACAGTTGGTCGGGTGGTAATCAGAGGGGTAAGAGTTATCCAAGAAAGAATATTCAAAACAAGAAATTTGTGGAAAAGAAAGTGTTTGTGAAAAGTTCGAATTCAAGTTCACTTTCTGAAGAAGAACCTAAAATCTTTTCAAAATCAAACAAAGAGTTCTTTGAGGAGAAGGCCTCACAACCTCAGTCTGAAGGTACAAGTAGGGTAGTTGACACCCGAACATGTTTCAAATGCAATCAAATTGGACATATTGCACGAAAGTGTACCAACTTGAAGCCTAAGCCTGAAGTTGTTGAGATTCAAGAAAAGAAAGTTGATCAGAAAGGAAAAGCTCCATTGATTGTTGAGAAAAAGGTTTTGTAAAATGATAACACCAAAATCAAAACCGAATCTGTTAAAAATGAGGTAACTAAAAATGACAAATTTTACAAACGAGCTGCCTCATCTCAACAAATATGGAAGCCAAAAAGTGTTGATCAGAAAGAAAGTTCTACAAAACCAAAGGTTTCTGAGACTGAAAAGTCATCATCTTCAACCAAGAAGATGTATGTGCCTTTGGATTTGTATGAGAAACTTCAGAAACAAAAATCAACTTCTGTAAAGAAGTATGTGGAGAAGAAAGACCAATCATCTGGTCAACCTCCGAAAAAGGATGTTTCTTTATACAAAGAGGTTGAGATTGGGTCTGAGGAGAATTTGCTGATGAACGACAAAATTTTCCACCACTATACACAACAACAACTCACATCTACGTCAAGTTACCCAAGTCAAAGGAGGCTTGGGTAGCATCAAAATCTAATTAAGTGTTTTTGATATGTGCAGGGGCTTCCAAGATCCGTTTCACGTTGGATTATGGATAATGGAGCTTCTCGGCACATGACGGGAGCAAAAGCCCTATTGTATAATGGAGGTTACGTGGGTTTTGCTGGAAATCAAGGTGGTAGAATTATTGGTGAGGGAACTCTATCCAATGGGTTGTCACATTTGAAAGAGTAAATTACATTGCAGAGCTGGAGAACAATTTGCTGAGTATTTCTCAAATCTGTGACCGCTTGTATACAACGCACTTCACAGATAAAGAATGTTTGATCTTAAAACCAGGGTTTGTTGTCCCTGAGGAGTGGATAATCATGAGAGCACCTAGAGTCAATGACCTGTACGTTTTAGACATGAGTACAGCAACTACTTCAACTGGTCAGGCTCATTGTTTCATGTCTCGAGCCACTGAGAAAAAGCCACAATTATGGCATAGAAAGATGGGGCATATTCACCTTAGAAAAATCAACCATCTGGTGCACAATGATTTGGTTACTGGTGTTCATATTAAAGGTTTTCATCTGGAAGGGGAGTGCATTAGCTGTGTTAAAGGAAAGCAGAAAAGGAAGCCACATCCTCAAAAGAAAGTCAATTCAGTTTCGAGACCTTTGGAGAGGCTTCTCATGGATCTTTTTGGTCCTGTGAATCTCAAAAGCATTACTGGAGATTACTACTGTCTCGTAGTAACTGATGATTATTCCAGATTTTCATGGGTTTCTTTTCTGAAGACGAAAGATGAAACGTATGGTAGCTTGATGGCATTGTTCAAGAAAATTGAAAATCTGTACCAAAGGCGTATCAAAAGAATCAGAAGTGATAATGGTATTGAATTCAAGAACAATAAGATGGAAGAATTTTGTGATGAGAGAGGAAAATTGCATGAATTTAGTGCTCCTTACACTCCGCAGCAAAATGGAGTAGCTGAACGAAAGAACAGGTCACTAATCGAAACGGCTAGAACAATGCTTGCTAATTCAAAACTTCCAATCAATTTTTGGGCTGAAGCAGTTGCCGCTGCATGCTACACTCTCAACAGAGTTCTTACTGTCAAAAGGTTCAACAAAACTTGTTTCGAGCTAATCATTAACCGCAAGCCTAATCTGGAGTATTTAGAACCGTTCGGGTCCCCCTGTACAGTTCTAGAACCCTTTGGGAAATTTGAGGTAAAAAGCATTGAAGGAATCTTCGTTGGATATTCAAGTCCTTTAAAGCGAGTTTTTGTTCCAAGCTTGAAGAGGATTATTGAGGCTCACAATGTTGAATGTCAAGGTCATACAATGCCTCCGCAGAACTCCGGTGACTCATGGCGCTTCAACTATGATACTTTGTGGGATTCGTTTGACATGGGAGAACATTTAGAAAATGAACCGGAATTCTTTGATGAATTAGATATTCTAAGAGATTATGAATCATCAGAAGAAAGATTTCCAGCTAAGTACTCTAGGAGACCACAACAAACTTCAAATGATGATGAAGCAGGTCCTAGTAATGCTGGTGAACATGATGATATTCTTCAAACTCCCTTAGAACATGAACAAGCTCCTGATAATCAGACGGGAACAAACGATGAATCAGTAACTGATATCGGTCTAACATTTGATCATGGTGATTCAAAGTCTGAGGGGGAGCAGATCCAGATTTCAGATCAAACAAATCCTATCAGTGAACAAAATGCAAATCAAAATGTCACAAACTTAGAAGGCGAGGTAGATGTTCCTAGCGAGGTGATGCCAATAACTCTTTCATATCATCCAGAAGAGCTGATAATTGGAGATTTACAGTCAGGCGTTCGCACCAGACGACAGATTGACCAAGGCTTTACTTGTTTTTATTCAACTATTGCTCCTTTACAAACCGAATTTTCACTCAGCTGTTTCATTTCGCAGATTGAGCCGCGAACGTATAAGGAAGCACTAATGGAAGATTTGTGGGTCAACGCTATGCAAGAGGAGCTAAACCCGTTTGAAAAGTTGGGTGTCTGGAAGCTGGTGGATTTGCCTGAGGGTCACAAGAAGATAAACACCAAGTGGGTGTTTAAGTGCAAAAGAGACGACAGAGGGGTTGTTATCCGAAACAAAGCTCGACTCGTTGTCCAAGGATTCAGTCAGCAGGAGGGTATAGACTTCACAGAAGTATATGCTCCTGTTGATCGACTTGAAGCAATTCGAATCTTCCTGGCATTTGCATCATGGAAGGGATTCAAAGTGTAGTAGCTTGATGTAAAGTCGGCCTTTCTCTACGGTAAAGTGAAGGAGGATGTCTATGTCGGACAGCCACCGGGCTTCACCAACCCATACTATAAAGACAAGGTTTATCTCTTGGATAAAGCGTTATATGGCTTACATCAGGCCCCGAGAGCCTGGTATGAGGCATTGTCTCAGCATTTGCTAGCCAATCACTTCATCCGAGGAAAGATAGACGCTACCCTCTTCACAAAAGAAGTCGACGGACATCTTCTGATAGTACAGATCTATGTGGATGACATAAATTTCGGGTCTACAAACGAACAACTCTACAAAGACTTTGAAAATGTTATGAAGCAGAAGTTCGAAATGTCATCAATGGGTGAGATGAAGTTCTTCTTGGGACTTCAAGTTGCTCAACTACCCGATGGAACTTTCATACATCAGACAAAGTACGTCCATGATATCTTGGAGAAGTTCGGGATGTCAGGATTGTCATCTATGTCCACCCCATTAGCGACGAACTATGGAATACATCCTGATCTCACTGGAGATAAAGCAGATGAAACATTATATCGCTCAATGATTGGTTCACTATTGTACTTGACTGCTTCAAGACCGGATATTATGTATCCTACCTGCCTTGCAGCGAGGTTTCAGTCAAACCCTAGAGCCTCGCATTTGATTATTGTGAAAAGGATATTACGCTACCTGAAAGGAACTCCATCTTTGGGGTTGTGGTATCCAAAAGTAGGAGACTTCACGCTCGAAGGGTATTCCAATTCCGATTTTGGATGCTGCAAAGTCAACGCCAAGTCAACAACAACGGGGTGCCAGTTCTTTGGACCACGGTTGGTCACCTGGCAATGCAAGAAGCAGACCTCTGTAGCTTTGTCCACATGTGAAGCTGAGTATGTATCTTCTAGCAGCTGCTGCTCTCAGATCTTGTGGATTCAGCAATAGATGCGCGATTATGGTTTGCAATTTCTGAACTCCCCTATTTTTGTTGACAATAAGGCAGCAATAAACATCACTAAAAATCCCGTTCATCATGCTAAAACAAAACATATTGAAATTCTTCATCACTTCATTCGCGATTGTTTCGAGAAGAAGTTGATACGAATTGAGAAAATCCATACTGACGAGCAAAAAGCTGATTTACATACCAAAGCATTTGATAAAAAATGTTTTCAATATTTGCTAAAATTGAATGGTATGAAGCTTTTGTCAGTAATGGAGGGGATTATTAGCATTGATGAAGACTCCACTGTAGATGATGATGAAAAACAATCTGCAATGGTTTGTCGATTTTTTACTTGTTTTGGTCTTTAGGGGGAGATATGTATAATTTCAGAAAATCCAAAAACAATAAAAAAAATCAAAAATCCAAAAACATGATAAAATTTCAAAATCCAAAAAGAATAGAAAAATTGAAAAAGAGCTTGTGTAAAAAGGGAAAATGATAGTACATCAGCTAGACAGTTTCAGTATGCTAAAGATTTGTAATGAATATAGCATTAGACAGTCTCACTGATGATGTGTCAATAGGTTTTTATACAACTAGTATAATATGTTTGGGATATAAACATAATAATTCAAACTTACTTATTTTATGGGGAACACTATTTGGATATATAGGTAACCCCTGAAATCTCGTTTGAAAGATCCCTCTTTCTGAAATAGTAGGTCTTTATACTCAGTGATATCTGGGGTATTATTCCGGGACTTCTGCTGAATGGAAGTTCTGACCTAGTCTCCGAATAATACTTTCCGCATTGCTTGAAACATAGCGCAGCCCTCAGCAAATTGATGAAACAATAAAATTGATAGTCATTGCTGTTGTAAAAAGATCCTCTAAAGGGGACATACCGAAAAGTATAAGCTGTCATCTCTCTGCCTATACGGAAGTATCGACCTAAGCTCTCACGGCCCTCGCATCTAACCCCTTACAGATATCATCTGTGGTATATTCACCTGTAAGACTGAATATTGGGATCTGGATACGGGAGTATATTCAAAAGGTGGGACACATGAATAAGTTTAAGTTCATAATTCACTTAATTCGTATCCTGAACAGATTGAAACTTGTATAGAAATTTAAAATGGATCAGTATTACAATCAATGTGAATTGTTTAATGCTTATAATGACATCAAGCTTAACGGTACTTGAAACTTGTCGGTAGCTGATATGATTCCCTAACACGCTCACCAAAAATATGTTTGTAAATAGATTACTTTCTTTACATTCTGAATTTTAGTCTCTGTAATTCATTTTTAGTTTAGAATCTGTATTAAAATCCAAAAAGATCTTTCATTTCTGCTTTATTTTACGACAAACCAAAGCAGAGAGTTGATCTTCAGATTCACAGTCTGATGCAGATGCAGGAAGTTGTTCTAAACTAGAAGATGGGTTGGGAGCTAATCTTGAAATAACCAGAGAAAATGCAAAAGTCTATGCAAGTTCATTAATTTGAAACCTGTAAATTTTCAGAAAAGTTTGATCAAAACATCAATATGTTTTTGCTTCATGTCAACCAAGGTCATTAAATTGAACTTGGTAGGCAAATTAAGTACCTAGGGTCATTAACTTGGACCTAGATACTTAAGTGGATTTCTCAAACACTGATAAAGTCAAATTGGTCAAAAGGTCAAGATTTTGAAAGTCAAAGGTTAACTTGGTTCGAACAGGCTAGCCGATCGGCCAGCATTGCTAGCCGATCGAACAGCCAAGCCGTGTATACATCACCTATAAATATGTGGTCAAGCTTCAGTCAAACGATTACACTGTTCGAACGACCGACCTTTCTCTCTCAAAATCTTTCTCTGATTTCATTGATTCTTGATTCCCTTTGGAGTTAGATCATTGGATTGTTGGTTTGCACATCATTCACAATGCCGAAGGTATGTATTTATCAATCAAATCTGCAACTTTTTACGAGTTCTTCATGTTCGAGTGTGTCGGTGTCTTTAAAATTAGATCTAGGAAATTTTAGGAAGTTTTGATGAAATTCAAGCATAGGGTTTTGTTCAGAATGCTTCGATCTATAAGTTTACCGGATCATTTTGTGTTAAAACTTGTTTAAACTAAGTAGATCTAGGAATCTAATGTTCGGCTGTTGGCGAGGTTATTGTAAAATTAAGCCTTGATTGGATCAAATTAGATAGCAATGAACATAGGGTTTTGATTGCGACAACATTAGGAGCATAGATATGTGTTCAATTTGTGTTAATTTGTCAAAAAAAAAAAATTAAAACTGTTGAAGTGTTCATACTCTGTTCTTGAACGAGATACCAGCCGATCGGACAGCCATGATGATAACTGATTTGTGTTGATGAATGACAAAATAGTTCATACCTTGAAATTTGTGCCATCAAATGTCATTCAATGTTTGTGATAAAATGTTCAGAAGTATGCTAGCCGACCGGTCAGCATTGTTAGCCGATCGAACAACATTGCTAGCCGATCGGTCAACATTGCAAGCTGATCGGACAACATCCTTATCTTTACATTGATTTCTGTGACAAGATTGCCAACCGATCGGTCAGCATCTGCCAGCCGATCGGACAACATCATTGAAAACACCAATATTGTTTAAACATAGTTTGCTAGCCGATCGGTCAGCATTTGCTAGCCGATCGAACAACAGTCTATCATACCTTGTTATTTGAACAAAGTGACAATTCGATCGACCAAGCTTTGCCAACCGATTGAACAGCATGACTAACCGATCGGTCAGCATTGTAAGCCGATCAAACAGCCCTGCTAGCCATCATATGTCACTATTTCTTTCAAAATGCTAACCGATCGAACAACAATGTTAACCGATCGGTCAAGCCATTCGATCCTCTAGTCCTATAACATAGGAATCTCCTGTGTTAGAAAATTTTCAAAATTATCAAAGTCCTATGCAAATGTTTAATAATGCATATACTTACAGGGAAGAGGAAAAGACACAGACAAAGGTCACAATGTTTCTTGTGTGATTGATGCTGATAACACAGTGGGTACAGTGGTCGAAAGTATGGCAAAGTTTTTAAGAGAAAGCAGAGTTTCAAAGGCTTTATCTGACAGAACAGTTGTGTATGAGTCTCATGTTAGAGCTTTCTGGAACACCGCAAGATTTGATGAATCAGACAACTTGATACACGCAGTGTTGAGAAAGAAAGATCAAACTAGAAAGGACATAGATGTGGAGTTTGAGTTTGGTGTTGGAGATGTTAGGAGAGTGCTTGACTTACAGGATTCTGATGATGATCCAACAATTTTGTCAGAATGTCTTGTTAAAGGATTGTGGTGCAGAATGGGATTCACTGGGCATATAAATGGAAAAATGCTTAAAAGAAGTTTTTCAAAGGCTTACAGGTACTTGATGCACTGCATGGTGCATTCAATGTCACACAGGAAGGGAGCATATGATGAAGTACCTGACTACATCATGAACTTCATTGCTAGCCTGGTATTGAACAGAAAGTATAATATTTCTCAAGTAATCTTTGAGTACATGAAAGAGAATTGCAAAAATGAAGTAGACAGATACATCATGTACCCTAGGTTCATCATGATGTTAATCAATGATAAGATCAAGGACCTTCCAAGGAACAGAGATGATATCATGGATCTAAGACATGTAAACAATGATACAATTGCAAGAATAACCAAAGATGATGACACAAAAACGAAACAAATGATATGCAAGATCAAAGATAAAGAATATGTTGCTCCTGAGAATGAGAAGTGGAGACATGATGATAGTAATTCGGACAATGAAAATGATAAGATGAGCATGATGGCTGAGAAGAAGACTAGATGGTGGTATGTGAGAGATGGAAAACGAAAGAGAACACCTAAGTCATCCCCTGCAGTTACCATTCCAAAGGATGGAGATAAGGGTATAGTGAAAGGGGGAGTCTTAAAACAGTAAGAATTTATGCTTATTAAATATTTCTAACAACTTTATCAATATCTGTTTTGTAGGGTCTTCTGGAGAACCGCAACAAAGATTGATCGATGAAACAGTCTTGGAGCCCTCTGTAGTTATTGAGCAAGGAGTTGATCTTCTGAACCAATCTTTTGAAAGCTATTTGAAAAGGAATGAGGAAGCTGCAGCTCAAAAAGCTCAAGGTTCGATTATTCAAGATGAAGTTCCAGAAAGTTCAAGCGAAGATGATTCTGAAGCTACTCAATCTGAATCTGAATTGGATCCAACGACTCTTGGAAGAGGAAAAGCTCAGCTGAAGAAAAATCCCTTGAAGAAAAAGAAGACATCCGATGAAGAAGATAGATCTTATGAACCAGATGATCCAAAGAATCAAAGAAAGAAAAGAAAAGTTGTTCAAGCTGGTGTCATTCCAAGGAATGTTAGGGCAAAGAAAACTGGTAGTGTGCCTCTAAAAGAAAAAGAAGGAAAGAAGGATAAGCATATTCAGAAGGAAAAGGTTCGTGAGTCTGAGAAGACACCAAGTGTTGAAATACCAAAGGAACCTGAAGTACAGACAGTTGAAGAACCAGTAACAGAAGCAGGAAAAGGAACATGTGATGATGATTACGTTGAAATCACCGGGTTCAAACCTGCTAGTCCTCGACCTTCTTCACAAGATATACCAGAATCATCTCATCAGAAAGAAACAAATTTTGATTTCATGTTTTAAGGGCTTGATACTGGAACAGGGATATTTACTGATGAGATCCCTGAAGATCATTATGACATGTTCAACAATGAAGCTGTCAATGAGTTATTACAAAAGGTCAACAAGCTGGAGAAAGAAAAGGCCAAAACTGAGTTGGAATGTGATATTCTGAAGAAGCAGCTTGATAACTTGATGAAAGCTCATGATCAAGTCAGAGAAGTGTTGATAGAACAGGATGAAGCGTTGAACAAAATGAGGAATGAAGCTCAAGATAATTCAAAGGTGTTTGAACTTTTTACGGCTGAAATTGCTTCATTAAATGTGAAGATAAAGAATTTGGAGGACGTGAATCAAACGCTCAATCAGCTTATCAGTGAAATAAGTGAAGCTTCAGCAAATAAAATGAATGAAATAAAATTAGAGATGGAAGCCATGAAGGCAGACAAAGTGGTGAAAGATGAACAACTTCATATGTTATACTCTGTCATGGAAAGCTATTTAAAGAAGGATGTTCATGCTGCATCCGATGAAATAGAAGTGAAAAAGGCTGAAGAAAGAAGAATGGAACGTGAAAGACGTTTAGCTGAAGAAGCCACTCAAAGGAACAAAAGTGTGACTGAAGATGTTCAAGAAGCTGGTAGATCATCAAGTCAACCTGAGGTTGGTGGTTCATCAAACCAAGAAGATATTGAAATGATTGAAGCTGAAAATGTTCAAGAACAAGAAAATATTCAAGAACAAGTTGATCACGACTTCATGATGGTTGGTGAGTCTTCTGAGCCTTTGGATACTGAATATGTTCTTAGAAAAGTGGCAGTTATTCAAAGAAAGAAAAAGACACGAGAAGTGATGTTGATTGAATGGAAGACGGATCAGTTTGTGCTTGTTGGTGATGCCTATCCAGTGCCTTACAATGTTCAAGAAAGGCAAAGAAAGCTCGTGGAGAAATAGTTGATGATGACTCTGATGTAGAGTTATTTGGAGATGAAGAAGAAGAGGATGAAGATAATGTTGATGATCAAATGGATGATAAGCCGGATGATAAAGATGATAAAGACGATGATGATAATGATCAGGGTGCTTCCGGATTGCTAATCAGAGATCCTGTTGTTCAAGAAAGAATAGATGAATTAATGAATGATGAGATCAATGAACAAGAGGATGACATACAAAATGAAGCATCATCATCCGGAAAACAACATGTTGATCAGGTATTTCTTTCAAACCCAACTGTTATTTATTTAAATGTTCAACAAGGAGATGAAGTTGAAGTTAGAAGAACTAGAGCTGAAATGCTAGAGGAGTTGGGGTTAGAAGAAGGAAAATTTAAGTTTGATATTGAGGATGAGATTCCTCAGTCTCCAGCCAAAGACTTCGAGCCTAGATATGCATACGAAGCAGATCATTATGATGATGTGATTGTCGAAGATGCTTCAGATTCATCCGAAGATGAGACTGATTTTCATTATGCTGGGGTAGATGAAACGTTTCCTTCATTTGCTGAGATGTTCAAAGACAGGAACGAAGATGAAATTAAAAGGAAAATTGTTGAAAAGATCTCCACAGAAGGTGTTCCTGAAACTATTCCGAGGGAGATTCTTGCTAAAGAGAGAAAGAAATGGTTCAAAAATATGCCCAAAGAAAGAAAAACTCTTAGAGCTCTTCAGTTCTTCACTCACATCAAAAATATTTCTTGGGGAGACATACTGTCTTGGGGCTATCTGGAAGATCTTAAAGTCTATGCCATCGGACGGGAACAGAGAGTTCAGTACTTCGAGTTCTTATCAGATATCAGTTCCTTACCGTGGTGGGATGTGGATAAGTTAGTAAAGACAAAGAACATCAAGCAGTTCTACTATGGTCCTGAAGTTAGACAACATGATCAAAACCTGTGGAACTATATCAAATGGCAGGCAAAGAATGGTTATCCAGATTGGAAACCACAGTATCCAAAACAGATTGTCACATACCTAGAGAATGGTAAGAAAGATATAACTCTGGATGTAAAGCCGCCTAAGTGTCTAAAGAACATGCCTCTCAGAGCCATCGAGCAAGATTTTCGTGATCTGTTTCAAGGATGGTTATACAATGAAACAACGGCTGAGGCAGTTATCTCTCTTTATGATAAGTCCACGGGAGAATCTCGGAGAATCAGCATTTTGGATCCGATGTGGCTTATTAACTACTCAAAGAAAGATATTGACTGCTTATTCCTTAACAAGATTGTCTATGAACAGAGAGACAAAGCTCAAGCAATGCAATATCAAGGGATTGTGGATGTATGTTTCGCTCAAGACATCCATTCTGGTAGATATTGGAAGTCCAAATGGAGAAACATCGAAATTGATGAGTTCTTGAAAAGATACAAACGAAGTCAAAGATCTAAAGAGATAGCAAAGAGAGGTGCTGAGCTGGGAAGGAGAAATTTGGGGTATGTACCACCAACAGATCAGACGCCAATTGAATCAGAAGAAAACAAGATTCCTAAATGGGATCAAAAGCGTGATGGTGACCCAGAGTACAGAAAATGGTGGATGACTGAAGGTAGACACAAAAGACGAAGAATGTTAGAAGAAAGAGAAGAAAAGAGGAGACAAAGAGCGAAGACAAAATAGGAAGTAATGAAGACTATACTGGAAGGAACTACAGCTACATCTGAGGGGGAGTCTGTTAGTGTAAATGTTTGTAGCTTCCGTCAGTATGTAGTCACGTTTTGTAATGTTTGTGAACAACTTATTTATGTATGTATGTTAGTTAGTAGAGTAGATCAGGATATGATGCGTATATTTTAAAGTGCTGTCTTTTGATAACCATGCTAACCGATCGGCTAGCCCAGCCGATCGGACAGGCAAACCGATCGAACAGGATGTTCGATCGAATAGCATGTCAGCCGATCGGCCAGCACTCACTCTATCCTGATGCTACTACCTATAAATAGCTAGCCGAACTGTTCATTTGTAACTTTTGCTATTTTGACACTCTGGCGAACTCATGTCAGTCTGACCTTTCAAAGGAGCTCGTTACTTTCATATTCGATTAATGAAAGATCAAACAGTATTTCAGAGTTGAATTTGTTTTCGTACATCTGTAGTTTGATTCAATGAATTCCGCGCATTGATCATATCCGATTCATCTAAAGTTCCAGTCGATCAGATCCTGTTAATCAAAAAGGGACCTACAGTGTTTAAACCATAGGTAATCGTTTAATTTGTCAAAAGAATATGTACTAAGCATGTGTAATCATATAGTTTAAAATCATGAAAATAACAAATAGGCATATATGTTTCACCCCAAAAAAATTGAAAAACAGTAAAAGAGGGGACTATGTACTCACTTGAGATTGCGAGTATCCTTGATTAAGTGTCCTAACAAAGCTCGGGAAATCAAGGAATCAAGTGGCACCTAGTATGGAATCATTATGTCATACAATCGGATCCTAAATCGGAAGATAGGATAGAATGGAGTTCTATAAATCAAATGAGTATTGGAACACATATGCCATGATTTAATAGACCTAACATTCTGATTTGAAAGTCTACCTAAGTGCTTTTGACCCGTTTTGACCCATTATGGTAGTATAAGCTACTATGATGTGTCGTTAGTGTAAAACTATGTTCGGATGGTTAACTATGTGCTATGTCAAGTCTTACATGCCCAATTATCCCTAAACATGTTACTAAATCAGTTTATATGTCAAAAATATGTTCACATAGTCAAAATACGGATTTATGCTTCAAAAGGGCATTTTGGTCATTTCCTATGGGCATACAAGCTAACTAGCATACGACTAACCAATCCTACGTGATCATAAGGTATAACCTCAGCGGTTATTCCCTATGCAACTATGATCACTAACTAAGCTTGGTCGGATCCTAAAGATCGAGCAAACGGGTCGGGTTTGAAAGTCTAAGGGGTTGTTTAGACTGCTTACCTTACGACCTTAAACAAGCACTAAACTAATAGTGACGAGTTAAACATGTCAAAACATGTTTAACCTACT
Source organism: Helianthus annuus (assembly GCF_002127325.2). Lineage (NCBI taxonomy): Eukaryota > Viridiplantae > Streptophyta > Magnoliopsida > Asterales > Asteraceae > Helianthus > Helianthus annuus. The sequence continues at coordinate 129,155,326 of NC_035443.2, read as the reverse complement.
GATTTGGTATCAAAACAAAGTGTTTTGATACCTAAAAGTAGTTCCATTGCAAAATGCGTGCTAAAACGCATTTTGACCGAAACTTTGACTCGTCACTACACCTAGTTAACGTGGTAATCAGTAGGTATAATCGCTAAGGATTATAACCATCGTGATTACAATCACGTTGCAAAGTTCAACCGAACTTTGCGTTGACCATTGACTGGTCAAACTGAAAGTCAAACACTATTTGACTTTTTAAACTAAGAAAGCAATAAAAGAATTAAAGAATGCTCACTAAAGGTCCTTGCTATCTTTTCTACAAAGAATAAGCTTCCAATCACTTGAGAGAGAGCTCCCAAATCAGATTAGAAAGGAGATAAGAAGGAAATGAGCAAGGAAACAAGTGAGAGTTGATGGCTATTTATACTTGTAGCAAGAACACAAGATCTTGACATGTGTCTGTGTAGCTTCCAAGCAAAAATCATGGCCCTACAATTGTCACAAGCAGGAACAAAGCCTTGGGGAGGTGTTAACTTGCTCATCACACCAAGAAATTGTAAGATTGGCCCCTGAATTATCAAACAGTTTGCAAAAACAAACTTTTTGGTAGCTGGGCACTTCAGGCGGCCCGCGTAAGTAATGGGGAGGGGGTTACGCGCCCCGCCTGGCCTCCCCAGTTCAGCACAAGATTCCAGTAATTACAGCTTTGGTCCCTGCATGCTTTTGAGTCCATTTTAGGCACTTTTGACACCCGTTAAGCCATTTTCAAGGCTCTACAAGGTCAATAAAGTTTAGAGGACTCAAAATGTGCTCGGAAAAGTCTTGAATGTCGGCTCGTTTGGTCGTACGGTCGCGTTGTTCGCTAAATTACGACGAAACTCAAACGGACGTGAAAATGAACCAAATTAAGCGACGAATGGTATTTTTGCATGCCGATCACTAAAATAAATATATTTTAGGGTGTACAAAAATTTTGGATACCCAGATGTGGCCAGAACGTAAGATATGCGCGAAAATGCAAACTTATGTCGTTTTTTACACTTTTAGCCCCTGTAAGATCATATAAGCATGTTTTCGCACACCGAACCTATCAAAGCTTATTTCTAAGCCATGTTTAGGTTATATATGGTATGTTTAACTTATGATCAAGTTTCGGACTGTACGTTACCTTACGAATCAGTATAGTTTCGCAGTTTGACGCAAATAGTCCCTGCGATCGAACAAACATGTTTTTGTCGTACCAAACCTTCCAAAACTTATTTCTAAGTTATGTAAAGGTTATTTAAGGTACGTTAAGCCTATTTCACTATCCCAGAGTGTTTATCGCGTCTGATTACATTTACGCACCAGTGCGCGTATAACTTTCCAGAAAGTGATTTAAAGCTCGAAATCAAACAAGAATTGATATGTGCAAATGATACACATATATATACAAATCTCAAGTATGAAACACAATATTTCATTGGATTTGCATTTGTGTGATGGTCGTAGTGACACAGGTGTCATAGTCTCCCCTACTTTAGGAAATTTCGTCCCGAAATTTAATTCTAGAGGAAACTTGTGAAGACAACTGTGATTGTTTCGCTTTCCAATGAATCCTCCCTTTCCCAAGTAAAACTCTAGGTCACGTTTGGATTCTTAGCGAATCTGTAAATTGCCAAGATGTTGTCGTTGTAGTAACGAAAACATGGGGTTTCGAACAACGGATAGGAGAATGTTTCCTATGAAGACTATTATAGGAAACTTGTGTGTGCTCGAAATCAGAGTCGGAGATTGCAAAATAGAATGACATTGGTCAAGGTCCAGGACTTCTAATAATTTAAATAACGCTACTTTCGCAATGTAATAAGGAACACTTATATATAAGAAGTACCAGCGGCGTATCCACCATGTCCTTTTTACATTGTTCCTGTCTCGTTATTTTTATCACTATAGGGGTATGTTTGGCAACAAGCTTTTAGGAGCTTCAAGCTTCAGGCTTTAAAGAAAAAACTTCAGGCCCAATAAAAGCCTTGTTTGGTTGAAACATGCTTCAGGCTTTTAGATTAGTTGAAAAGCGCTTTTTGAAACGCTGGTGGAAGTAGCGTTTAAAAACCTCCTACAAGCTTTTAGGGTTTAAATGACTTAAATAACCTACAATCATCATCATCCCAGATTGAAGAAAGGATCGATCCAAGCAAAAGCCAGGTATGCATGTTCTTGTTTAATTGAATTGAATAGAATATTATCTTTTGTCTTCTATGTCTTGGTTTTCAAACTGGAACGTGAATTAGGATCGACCGCATGCGACCTCTTTTCTTAGTGAACGTGAATTACCCAATTGTTATTGTTTAAATAGTTAGAAGGATTAAAGTGAACGTGATTTATTAGGTACTTCAATTAGGCACTTAGTTTGAATGCTCATAGTATGATGATCTGATGCATAAATTAATTAGGTGATTTATTAGGTACTTCAAAACCTTACCACTGTGAAGGTTTAGATATTAATGGAGTTATTTTGAACCATGGTGGAATCAAGTAGTCATGCTTCATAAATAGACATTGGGCCTTTGCTAAGTTCATATATGTGTATTCAGCAACTTGTTGTTAATTGCCATTGTTATTAAACTATATGTCGCAAAGAACGAACCTACGGTCAAAAGAACAATTAACAGTAGCTAAAATTCTTCCTTGCCATTGTAGTTTCTGTTCCAGAAACATAAACCTTCAAGTCAGTGGCGAAGCTTGAAATTTTTTATGAGGGGGGGGGGTCGAAAACATATATACCCAAAAATTTCTATAGAACCGGAGGGTCGAAAACATATATACCAAAAAAAATTCTACACGAAAACTACATATATAACACTACTGGCCGAAAAGTTCAGGGGTTCGGGCGCCCCTCCCGGCCCCTTCAAAGCATCGCCCCTGCTTCAAGTTACCACTTCAGAGGAGCATTCAAACCTCATAAATCATTCTGTAATAGATAAAATTTTCCTAAAAGTGTGAAAGCATTGTGAGCTTTGATCTATCTAGTTTGATGGTTAAGATTGATTTGTAGGTAAGTAATTAAAACAAGGAATTTGTCGTTGTGTTTACTTATTTATTACATTAAGTACTAGGTTCATCAATTTTGTTACATTCAAAAAACTTTTGTATATACTTTATTATTTTCTAGAAACATATACCATAAATCATCATAGTTTAATTTATTGTATGACATCACAATTATATAAGGTGCTATGTTTTTAGTGCATATATTGTGTGCTATGTTTTTAGTGCATAAATGGACCCAAATACCTCTCGTTCATAAATGACTCCATGATTCCTTGTCTACTTGAATTCTTTTTAAACCTATAATATTTGTTCATTACTTTTTTCCAAAGAAGTTTTAGTTTTAGTTATTTGTCTTAATCTTTAATAAGTCTAATGGTCCCACAGACATACCTCTTTTCTTGACTTAGTATGATCCCTTGTTCCATTAATTGCATGGTTGCTAGATGGATTCTAAAAAAGAGAAAGGGAGAAGAGAAATTTGGTCAAAAGAAATGGTTTTAGAATTATGTCGGTTCCTAAACAAATATATCACGAAGCATGGTCGAACTTCCCCATTCAAATGGGTCACTCTTCAGCCAGAGTTTGAAAAAGTTATAAATCATAAATTCGCCAGTGATAAAGCTATGAAGAACAAGTATGACAGTATGAGAAAAGAGTACAACCTTTGGAAGTCACTTAAGAATGGAGAGACTGGTCTAGGTTGGAATAAAAGTACCAAGCAACTTAATTGTTCTGATGAATGGTGGAAAAGAAAAATTCAGATGACATAATATAACTCGTTCAAAATTTAAATACCATATAATATTCCAGTCATAATGATAACTAAAGATTCACCATTATGTTGTGTAGGAAAACCCGAAAGTTCTAGCAATTCAAAATAACCAACCATCTATACAACTACAAGAAGAGTGAGATCAGTTATTTGGAGATGTAGTTGCTAGTGGGGAAAATTGTGTTGCACCCTCTATGGATCCAACTACATTCAATGAGGTGCATGTTGAGAACCTTGAGGATGACAATGTTGAGAACCTTGAGGATGACAATGTTGAGGGTGGTAACAATTTCTTTGGTGACTTTTTGAATGAAGTAAGTCAACATGATGTATCAATATTAAGCCCAAGTGAGATTGCAAAAAATTTTGAAAAAGTCTACTAAAGTACACATTAAGCCTAAACCAGTTAAGATGAAACGTAAAGGGAGAGAATCATCGGGAGCTTCAATACTTAAAGAACATTTAACTCAAAGTAGTCTAAATCAACAACGTGCTCTAGAAATATTAGAATCAGATTCTTCCAAACTCAGTCAAAGTACCAAGTTTAGTATTGAAGCTGCTATGGGTTTGCTTAGCCGGATGGTAGATGCAGGATTAATGAGAGAAGATGAGGAGTTGTGGTTATTTGCAATGGATTTATTTGAAGATCCCGTGAAAAGAGAAATCTTTATAAATGTGCCACATGATCATGGTAGGTTAGCGTGGCTGCAACGAAAGCAAAGGCTCACCAACTAAAGTTTTCTTTGAGGACATGTTACGAAGACATTATTGTTTCTATTTGTTTAAACTTTATTGCTTTTGGATTGATTTATTGTTTTTTACCTTGATGTTTTAGTGACATGACTATATGTTAAGCTATTTATCCATTTAATTTTAGCTATTAAAATGTTTATATGTTAAGCTGATATTGAATTTATTATCAGGGTTACAATGAATAATGAAACAAACAAGAAGAAGCACAAACTACATTGCTATTATTTTTTGTTGGATTCATCCTATACATGTGATCTAGTTGCTGCATACTATTATAAGCATATGTACAAGGAACCATGCATGACATCACCTCAACGGGACAGGCTTGGATGATGGAAGTTTTAAATGGTAATCCTATACGATGTGTAAATGCATTCAGAATGCATCCAAACGTGTTTACGAAATTATGTAGAGAGCTTGAATCAAAATATGGATTGCAGTTGAGTGATAGAATGTCAACTTGTGAGAAGGTGGGGATATTTCTGTATACATTGGCATTGGGTTTATCTAACAGGGATGTTGGGGAGCGTTTTCAACGTTCTGGGGAGACTATTAGTAGAGCCTTTTATGAAGTTCTAGAGGCAATAACTGGTAGAGGTAAAAGTTTTCAAGGTCTAGCACGTGACGTTATAAAACCAAAAGATCCAACTTTTCAATTCATTCCACCTCAAATCTTGAATGACAAAAGATACATGCCGTATTTCAAGGTATTAAATTGATTATTGTCATTCCTACTTGTGTACTTTGTTACTTGACTAATGTTCAAATTATATATAGGATTGTATTGGATGTATTGACGGTACACACATAGGGGCATGCATCCCAGAGAGTCAGCAACTGCCTTATATTGGTAGAAAAGGGGTCCCAACTTTCAACGTAATAGCAACATGTGATTTCGATATGTGTTTCACATTCGTATCGATTGGATGGGAGGGATCAGCACATGACACGCGTGTTTTCATTAACGCGACCCAAAATAGTAAATTCAACTTCCCACAACCACCTGAAGGTAATATTTCGAATTACTTACACATATATTTGGAATTGTTTCATGTTACTTTTAATAAATTCTAACGCCTTTTGTTTTTCAACTCCTTTATCAGGTAGATATTATTTGGTTGATAAAGGATATCCAGATAGAAAAGGATATCTTGTTCCATATTCCAAGACAAGATACCATCAATCTCAGTTTCAAAGAGAGCCCCCGAATAATATGCAAGAAGCTTTCAACCGTTCGCATTCATCTTTACGAAGTCATATTGAGAGGTCATTTGGAATTTTGAAGAAACGATTTAAGATACTTGGTAAAATGCCCAAGTATAGCATGCAAACACAAATTGATGTTATCATGGCTACATTTGCATTGCATAACTATATACGTAATTCTCAAGAAGATTTCATGTTTACTGCAATGGAGCAACATCCAAACTACATACCACGAGATGAACTGCATGATGTTCGTAACCATGACACAAGCACTAGCGGTCTATTTGAAGGAACATCAAATGAGATGAAACATGTTCGCAACGAAATTGCTACTTTGATATGGAATGCACAACATTAATGATATAATAGTATTATATTATGTTATGACTGTTTGTCAATAACTATGTTTTATTTAATTGAAAATGATTATGTTTTATTCATTTGAGAAATAACTTATATATATATATATATATGTGTGTGTGTGTGTGTGTGTGTGTTTGTGTGTGTGATTACGTTTAGAATTATGTGTTTTTATTTATACCCATTTTGGTCATTTTATACATTTTTTAAAAGCGCCAGCTACTCTGCCAAACACCTTAATATCTAAAAAGCTACAGCTACCAGCTACTAGCTTTCAGCTACCAGCTACCAGCTACCAGCCACCAGCTAGTTTTGCCAAACATACCCTAGGTCTTAACACATGACAAAACTTGTGGTTTCTGTGCACTGAATTCCATAATTACGTATGCATCCATAATTACGTAATTCCTTGCACAGTCCGCACAGTTCATCTCATAATGTGTAGGGTAAAATCAATCGAACAAACATGAAATGACTTGACTAGATCACCAAAAGATCTTTTTAATTAAATCAACGAACGATCTTTTTAACTAGATCAACACATGATCTCCTTATCTAGATCGTCGTATGATCTCTTTAAATAGACCATTTAAGGGATCTTTGTAACTCAAAAACCAATAATTGTTTTGAAACAGCACTTTGGAATCCAAGGGTCTGACTATTTGCATAGAAAGTTCCTTAAGGATTTGAGATAGTACTTTGAGTATCCTTCTGAGAATCTAACATATGAAAATACGGAAGATTCCACCAGGACTTAGATAGCGAGCTTTAGAATTACACAAAATCACAAAATTGTGTATTCGTTAATTTAGTTATTAGCTCGTTCATGAATTAATGCATTTTGAAGTACACTAGAAATCCAATCACGGACTTCAATTAGTACTTTAAAATATCCTCAAGAATCTAACTATGAATAAAGGAAGATCTTTATAAGGATTTGGAATTCGTGTAATGAATATGTTTTGAAGTCCATGTACTAGGCATGTTAAAGCAACACACGAAGCAAAATGTACTTGATAATCGTGTACATAGTCACAATACATGGGCCCAGTTATGGACCTACGAAAGTACCTTTAGATATCAAATCAGGGATTTGAAGTGGTACTTCAAGTATTTGCTTAAGAAATTACAGTTTGTACCCTATACTTTTGTCTCTTTAAAAGAAACTAGTACTTGGGATTAGAGAAGATCATAAGTGATCACAAAGTGAAAGAACCACATGAAAAGTTTGTTCTGGAAAGAACATGGTTGTTTGGTGTCGGTATTTGCAGGGGTATGTCAACACACACAATTGTATCAACTTTGGAAATAAAATTGGAACAACCATTTTATTTATAACAACTGAATTGTTTCGATGTCAAAAGATAACAAACAAGGAAAATACAAAAGTCTAATTGTTCGCTGCTGCATTGTCATTTGCATTTGCCTCGTTTATGCTAAATGCTCGTCCGCGTGCTGGATTTGCATTAACAAGTCTCGGGCAATTGTTCCGGTAGTGAGTAAGATCACCACAGTTAAAGCACGATTCAGGTGGAAACTATGCTTGAACAGTAGCAGGATTTGCAGCATTCTGGTTTTGGATAACGTGGCGACATGTATTGACCAAGTGTCACAATCGCCCACAGTGGGTACATTTGTGACACGGTGTCTGATTTACATGATGATGGTTGCATTTGTTGCACAAGGGTGCAGTACCAATATAGTTCTTCTTAGCACGAGGCTGTGATGGTTGATTTGGTGCAACCTGATCATTCAGAGCGACCACTGCGAAGTTTTGTGAAGCCTTACGCTTCTTCGACTACTTAGAGGACTCGGTCTGTTTATCCTTTGGTTTTTCTTGTGCTAACTTGTCAGATGGTTTCGAATCGCCTTTTCTGTAAAGCTTACCCTTCCTGATTTGAGATTTAGTCAGGGTAGCAGATAGTTCAATGGCTTGTCTGATGGTAGTAGGGTTGCTACCAGTAACAATATCCTAAACTGGGTCAGGGAGGCCATCGATGTATCTTTCAATCACCTTATCCAAAGGCGTAACCATGGTAGGACATAACAGACTCAATTCCTCGTAACGATCAGTGTAGGCTCGATGTTCACCGCTGTCTTGTTTGAGATCGTCAAATTCCCGCTCTAAAGCCCTAAGCGCATGACGAGGGCAGAATTCCTTCATCATTAGAGCCCGAAGCTCTTCCCAGGTTTGTGCCATCGCTACATCGGCACCTCGATCCCTCATTATGCCGTTCCACCATGTGAGTGCTCTTTTCTGGAATACACTCGACGCAAACTCAACTTTTCGCTCGTTTGGGCATTGTACATGACGAAACGTGCTTTCGAGACTCTCAAACCACTGTAGGAGCCCAGTGGCCCCTTCAGACCTAGTAAATGTGAGTGGCTTAGCTGAGTTGAATGTCTTAAAGTTGCACTGAACATTGTTATTGTTATTGTTCGCTTGATTTATCTGGGTGATAAGGTTCGGGAGTACAGTAGCGATTTGCTGAGTGATTAAGGCTGCCATGGTGGCATCCTGAGCTTGATCACGTCGAGGAGGCATATTCTAAAAGAGCAAAGAAACATGAGGGAAAACGAGTGAGAAGTTAATTGGATATTCAAAACTGGATGTTAAGAATATCGACAAGGCATAAGGATTGTGATCATTTGTTCGTTACTTAAAACAAACAAACGATACTGTGACAAATCAAAGTAAATAGGTCAATATAATGTATCACTGAAGACATGCTCGCCTATAAGTGAACACTCACCCCAAGAGTTCCCAGGTAAGAGTGACTGGTCCGATACTGCGGATTTGTACGAGCACTCTAGCCTTAGACAGAAAACTCAGGGTACAAGCATTCACTCTTCCAGTTCGCACGTGTTCACATTATTTAGACCCAAACTTTGACGGGATTTTGAAAACACCAAAGGCTTAAAAGCATAAAAAAAAATCATCTAAGGATAGATGACTTCTTGTGATGTTTTGAAAAATTTTGACTCGAGAGAATGAATTGTGTTTTTGTTTTTGTTAATCACCTAAGGATAGGTGAAGTGTATTGTTTTAAGACTAAACACAAGATAACTTGTGTTAGGGTCCTAGGAAGGTTATGGTCTAGGTCAAAGCATTACTAATAACCTAATTCCCTATAACCATTGGCTCTGATACCAACTTTTCTGTCACACTCTGACCACGTAAAACAACAAAACGTGGCGGAAACATCGGGGAGTGTTGTAACAGAATCATTGTTTCACAATCATGGATCAAATAGTTTTTTTTTATTGAATTATTGAACTCATTGTTTTAGTACAACTCAGATAAATACAAATAATCGTTTCTCAGTTTTTAAGTCGCTAAGGCACGAGTCCATCCTATGTTTAGCATGCATCAACAATCATCACATAGCAGTACCTGAAACATATATGAAAATAGGTACGTCAGCATAAAAATGCCTGTGAGTAACATAGGATTTTTGTGTATTAGATTCATGGCTTTGGATAATGCAAGAAAAAAAGTTTTATGTTTTCAAAATAGCCATGAATCCAAAGTAAAAGTTTTGTTTCTGAAACGTGTCGTTTTGGAAAAAGGTTTATAGTATAGACAAATATATACTTTGGTTTTGAAAAGGTTGTATAAATAGTATAACAAAGTATACTTTAGTTTTGAAATAGTTAAATAGATAGTATATCGAAATATAGTTTAGTAATTAAAATAATATATTTGGTAGTATATCTCAAGTATACTTTGGTTTAAGGATAAAAGTATCAGTAGTATATCAAATTATACTTTGGTTAGAAGATAGCATATTAAGCTATGCTTTGGTTTGAAAATAGCATATCAATTATGCTTTGGTTTGAAAATAGCATATCAACTATGCTTTGGTAGTATATCAAAATATAATTTAGTTTATGAATATCAAAGTCGGTAGTATATCAATCTATACTTTGGTAAACAGTAGCATATCAAACTATGCTTTGGTAAATAACAAAGTAGTATGTTAAAACACATGTTAGATTTTGTACATAGTATATCAAAATATACTTTGGTAGATCACATTTGAGGGCACATCAAACTGTACTTTTGTAGTATATCAACATATACAAAGAAAGTGTTAATTGGTATTTAATCAAGCCTTAGTGTATCAAACTACACTTTGGAGACTATAGAAATACCACAAAGGCAATTTCTATTTGGTTAAAATTTGGTTTCTGACATTCTATACAACAGGAATGGGGTGTCTAGTCCTATATCGCTATATCGTACTACCAATCGGCTGGGTGAATGTGTAAAAATAGGTACAATCCAACAATTAGTTTTATAGGTTTTGAAAATCGGTGTTTAAACCATAGGTAATCGTTTAATTTGTCAAAAGAATATGTACTAAGCATGTGTAATCATATAATTTAAAAATCATGAAAATAACAAATAGGTATATATGTTTCACCCAAAACAATTGAAAAACAGTAAAACAGGGGACTATGTACTCACTTGAGATGGCGAGTATCCTTGATTAAGTGTCCTAACAAAGCTCGGGAAATCAAGGAATCAAGTGGCACCTAGTATGGAATCACTATGTCATACAATCGGATCCTAAATCAGAAGATAGGATAGAATGGAGTTCTATAAATAAAATGAGTATTGGAACTCATATGGCATGATTTAATAGACCTAACATTCTGATTTGAAAGTCTACCTAAGTGCTTTTGACCCGTTTCGACCCATTATGGTAGTATAAGCTACTATGATGTGTCGTTAGCGTAAAACTAAGTTCGGATGGTTAACTATGTGCTATGTCAAGTCTTACATGCCCAATTATCCCTAAACATGTTACTAAATCAGTTTATATGTCAAAAATATGTTCACATAGTCAAAATACGGATTTATGCTTCAAAAGGGCATTTTGGTCATTTCCTATGGGCATACAAGCTAACTAGCATACGACTAACCAATCCTACGTGATCATAAGGTATAACCTCAGCGGTTATTCCCTATGCAACTATGATCACTAACTAAGCTTGGTCGAATCCTAAAGATCGACCAAACGGGTCGGGTTCGAAAGTCTAAGCGGTTGTTTAGACCGCTTACCTTACGACCCTAAACAAGCACTGAACTAATAGTGACGAGTTAAACATGTCAAAACATGTTTAACCTACTGATTTGGTATCAAAACAAAGTGTTTTGATACCAAAAAGTAGTTCCGTTGCAAAATGCGTGCTAAAACGTATTTTGACCGAAACTTCAACTCGTCACTACACCTAGTTAACGTGGTAATCAGTAGGTGTAATCGCTAAGGATTATAACCATTGTGATTACAATCACGTTGCAAAGTTCAACCGAACTTTGCGTTGATCAATGACTGGTCAAACTGAAAGTCAAACACTGTTTGACTTTTTAAACTAAGAAAGCAATAAAAGAATGAAAGAATGCTCACTAAAGGTCCTTGATATCTTTTCTACAAAGAATAAGCTTCCAATCACTTGAGAGAGAGCTCCCAAATCAGATTAGAGAGGAGATAAGAAGGAAATGAGCAAGGAAACAAGTGAGAGTTGATGGCTATTTATACTTGTCGCAAGAACACAAGATCTTGACATGTGTTTGTGTAGCTTCCAAGCAAAAATCATGGCCCTATAATTGTCACAAGCAGGTACAAAGCCTTGGGGAGGTGTTAACTTGCTCATCACACCAAGAAATTGCAAGATTGGCCCCTGAATTATCAAACAGTTTGCAAAAACAAACTTTCTGGTCGCTGGGCACTTCAAGCGGCCCGCGTAAGTAATGGGGAGGGGGTTACGCGCCCCGCCTAGGCTCCCCAGTTCAGCACAAGATTCCAGTAATTACAACTTTGGTCCCTACATGATTTTGAGTCCATTTTAGGCACTTTTGACACCCGTTAAGCCATTTTCAAGGCTCTACAAGGTCAATAATGTTTAGAGGACTCAAAATGTGCTCGGAAAATGTAGGATTGATTTGACGATCTAGTGAGTCAATCAAAGTCAATATACCATTGTTTGAGTGGCGGAAACAAACAAACAATGTTGAATCAGAGAGAAATGAGTAGAAATAGACAGGATATCACTTTTAACACTTGTTTCTCATTAGAATTCACTTGAAAATCCGGCAGCAGTTCAGTACACACTTTCTGATTCCGTGCCAAAATGAGAAACACAAACACATATATATACTACTGAGATTTCGCTTGAAATGACAAAGTGTCATTTCAAGCGGAATCACTACAATAACACATAAAATTTACATTTCAGTCCCTACACTTTACATTCTTGACATATTAGATCCCTAGACCCTATACAAGCATGACCTAGACTAAGACGTAGGCTTTAGACATCGTGCACTAACAAACTCCCCCTTGGATACAGCCGGAGTCTTTAGTCTTGGTCTTCAGGTCTTCAGATCTTCACAATGACTTAAAACTTTCTTCTCTTGGCTTTGGCTTTTTCCTCAGCAAGTTCCTCAACCTTTCATTTTCTTTCTTCGCTTTCTTAGCTTCTTCAGCTTGCAACTTCATCCACTTTCCTCTGTTCTCTTCAAGCGACCACCATTTTGAATTCCATTTACTTTCAGAATTTATGCCTTTCTGAAAGCAAATAGTTACGACTTTCTGGAACTGCATCGCTTGCTCTCTATCTTCAGATTGAAAGCGGATCTTGTTCACAAATAGACACTCTATATCTTTTGCTGAGTAGTTAACTAACCACATCGGGTCATACACAAAGATTTCTCTGATTTCCTTTCCAGCTCGATAAGTGATCACAGCTTCTGTCGAGATACAACTGTACACCCAGCCCATGAAACCTTTGTAAAATTCCTGTTCCATCTTTGGCACTGGTATGTTTTTCATCGCTTTTGGCTTTTTCACGTTCAAGATCGTCTCTTCAATTCCTGTCACTAGATCTACCCTTTGAACTCTCTTCGGGTAATGAGGCTTCCAGTGTATGAAATTCTTCAATGATTCGAACTTTATGTAACCCCACATAGCTACATCATTCTTTCTCACAGGATACCCTAAGGTTCTTACTTTCGATAACTCCTCTACATCCCACCACGGTAGGGACATAATATCATGCAAGCATTCAAAGTACTGTACTCCACACTCTCTTCTGATAGCATAAGCATTAACTTGAGGCAGAAAACCCCAGCTAATGATATCCCCCAGTGAAATACTTCTATCTCTTTGATAAAACTTTAATGGTCTCTTGAACTTCCTTTCATGACTATTTCTGAACCACTTTTGACGTTCTTCTTTCTGAAGATCTTTCGGAGTACCATCGAAATTCTTATCTTTCAGTATCTCAGCGACTTTCCTTCTCAGCTCATCCCTGTTTTCTTCACTAAAGAACTCCATCAGTGTTGGAACTTCAGAAGTGTCTTCAGAAACACCCTCTTCATCAGAGCAATCTTCAACCTCAACCCTATCATAAACATCTGCATCCTTAACATACTTGTATTCATACTCTGGTTGATGGTTGATATCGAACGCATTCAGTTCTTCTTCAAAATCAAACGTGAATTTGTCTTCATTTACATTAGACATCTTTAGGATTTCATTCAACGTGTAAGTGTGCCTGAATTCACCTTCTTCAACATGAGGCTCTATTCGAAGAATCAGTCTTTCAACTTGATCAACGTTTTGATCATCAACATGCTCCCCCTCTCCATCAGCTCCCTCTGAAACTTCATTAGCATCATCATTCATGTAGTCATCAACAGTCTTTTCATTTGAAGCTTCATTCACAGTAACACCTGTACCTCCCTGATTATCATCGTCATCATTGTCATCATCAGAACCATGACTACTCGCAGAAAAAACATTTTCCTCATCATCATCCTCTTCGTCATCACCCTCTTCATCATTATCCTCCTCCTCATCATCTTCTTCATCGTCATTCCCAGCACTATCTTCAAGTGATACATCTTCCTCAAAAATAGCTGACACAGAAGATATAGGAACAGGATTTTCAAAAACTACCGATGGAACAATCGATCTTTCAGATCCTGCAACACTGCCTTCAGCACCCTTACCCTATCTCTCAACTGAGCATCAATTTCTTCTTGACGTTTAACCCTTACTTCCTCTACTTGAATTTCCTCAAATCTTTGCTCTATCGACTTTCCGAGCATACTTTCTATCACCTTGTTCATTATATAAAATTCATGTTCCTTCAATGCCTTCGCAGCTTCAAGTTCTTTGTTTTTCAGTTCAAAATACTTGTTCTGCTCATCTCTGCGTGTCTTTTCTTCTTCTAATTCTGCCACTCTCACCTTCAAGATATCAATCTCTGTCTGATCGGTTTCTATTTTCTTCAACAATGACTTGTTTTCATATTCTAATTTCTTTACACGCATTTCGAGAATCTTTTCACGATCAGCCACTCTTTTGCTTTCAACTACAACAGCATCAACTTTACTCTCCACATTCTTCACTTGAACATTACTCGCAAAATCAAAGTCTCCAATCTCATCAAAACCCATACTCAAGTTCAGAGGAACGGGTGGAAAACCGTTGTACCCCGAAGAACCAGGTGTGGTTTAAATAAGTGGTTGTGAAGGTGGTGGTGTTTGGAATATTTGTTGAGATGTAAGAAAAGTTTGTTGTTGTGGTGGTGTAATAGTATGAATTTGTTGTGGTGAATGAGGTGGTGAGAGATGTAATGGTGATGGTTGTCTTGGCGGTGTGGGTTGTTTTGGGGGTGATTGATGAGGTGGTGAGTGTACAGGTGATTGATGTGGTATCGGTTCAGGTGGTGGTGACGGTGGTTTACTCGGTTCTTGGGAAGGTTTCTTCTTCAGAACGATCTTCGTTGGCTTCTTGATCTTTGGAGTAACCTTTTTTATCTTTGGAGAGACAATCCTTTTTACAGCACCAGCTTTCTTCCTTCCACCTGAAGGAGTTGATTGAGATTCAGATACATGTTCAGGAGATGGAACATATGCCACATCATCCTTCTCCTGTCTTTTTCTCTTTCTCAGCTGCTTTTCCTTTTCAACCTCAGCTTGAATTCTCTTTTCACGCTCTATCTCATCAATCTCATCATCAGAAGAACTAGAAGAACTTGTAGTACTTTTGTTCACGTCATCACCTTCTATATCATAAACAACTTTTTCTTTCTGAGTAACATCAGCTGCTTTATCTTTCTTAGCATTGAACGCCTTAAGTTTCTTCGGCAAACTCTGGGAATTAGGCGATAGACGAACATCAACTTCAATATTAGCTTCAGCTTCAGTTTCAGCTTCAGCTTCAACATCAGGTTCTACTTCAACCTCAGCTTCTGGTACTGGTTCTTCCACTTTAGGTTCATCAATAAGTAAAGTCTTTGCAACTTTCTTTTGACGTTTCTTGGGCTATGAAGACGAACCATCTCCCTTTTGTGCTTTGGGAGTAGCTTTCTTGCCTCTCTTCCTTTGTTTTTTCACAAACCAATCATTACGAGTACTTTTGAATTCTTCAAGAGCTTTTAATTCATCAGCATAACTAGCTTCTTTCATCTCCTCTTCATTCCTCCAGTTTTGGTGATTCACTGGATCTGGATCAACATAGTTCACATCCTTGATGAATCCGAAAAATTCAGCTATCTTCTTCGGCTCAGG
Source organism: Helianthus annuus (assembly GCF_002127325.2). Classification (NCBI taxonomy): domain Eukaryota; kingdom Viridiplantae; phylum Streptophyta; class Magnoliopsida; order Asterales; family Asteraceae; genus Helianthus; species Helianthus annuus. The sequence continues at coordinate 129,139,634 of NC_035443.2, read as the reverse complement.
ATGACTCGGATGATATCTGGCTAACTGCTTCAATGAATCATTACTCATGTGAGAAAGAACTAACAGATCGTTGTTTACATCTCTTTCAATATCAGGATAAGCATGATCTATCAACATTTGCACAAATCTTGGATAAATCCAAGTCCTACTCTTCGATGTAATGTTTTCAGCCATGTAATGAAACACGATGTGAGAAAAATTGTACGTCTTGTTCAAAACCAAAGTTGTAACCATATTCATCTGATAATCCCTCATGGCATTGACGTGATGTCATGGTCACAATCAAATTTAATCCAAAAACTACTAGATAGCTAGTGGTAAGTGGGTATCGAACACATGGAGTTTGTGGAATATGTGTTATTTAGAAGTATACTTAAGTTAGCTAAATTAATCTAATTGCAAATAAAATAAAATTCAAGAGTTGATTTGAGTGAATTGGTTTAAAAGCTAAATTTAACTAAATAGATTGCAAAAGAAAAGTTTTGGTTGTAAGCAAATTAGAGACAAATGACCATCCTAGATTTCCGGTTTGTTTTGACATTCATATTATCATTTCACTGGAAAGAACTACATAGACATAGCTCATGAGTGATTACTTGCAGTGATGAAAGGGAACTAAGTACTCAGATTCCTAGAACGTGAGGTTGTTACCCGATGATCAATCAACCCTTACCCAAGCCTAACTATACCCATGATATCTCGATTGCCAATGGCACCAAGAACGTATGGTTTCTAATTAGTTCAACATAAGGATTAACAAGTTACTAACAAACAATCACACACCATAACAACCGATTATAAAGATAAAGATTGTTATTCTAGAAATTAGAAAAATCAAACATGAAATGTCTCAACCAAACCTTCAATCCAGGACAATCATCAAGTGTTTAGCCACTCATGGCTTGAAGCAACATCATACTACTAGTTTCAATGTTCCCGGAATTCACCAACATAAAAACAAGAGATTAACAAGTGTTCTTCACTCCCAAAGTCTCCAACCAAGCTCCAATTTTCGTGTGTAGTGAAGTGTAACCGAAAATGGTAATGATAAGCCCCCCATAAACATCCCTCACAATGACCATTTAATGTGTAAGTTACAAAGCAAGATCAGTCGACGCTGTAAGCTACGCCAGTGACCGTAGCTTACGGCGGTCATTGGTCAACAGAGAGGTCAACATAGCGCCGTAAGCTACGGCCAGAGCCGTAGGTTACGGCTCTAAGTATTATTTTCTTCTTGTTTCCTTCACTTCACTTGATTCCTTCACATCTTGATTATGCCAACTTCTAGTATCCATTCAAGCTTCCTAAAACCCGCATCTTACACACTTTAACACCTGCAAATCCAAACATCTAGTGGTTACCAAGTTCAAGCAATTAACCATGTATAGCATGGGATTTTAATCGTTTAAAAGCACTTAAGGGTTGTCCTAGGAACCACCCGTCACATCCCCACACTTACCCGTTGCTTGTCCCAAGCAACCCATTCAAAAACTATTCCTAACCAAAAGCGACCAATCGTGCAAACCAAGCTAAAATTTGCCGTCCTTTTACTAACTTTCAATCATACCACAAGACACACCCCTCTCAAAACTCTCGGTGACAAAGATTACTAGCATGTAATGCAAAACCACTCAATGCATGTGTGTGTGTGTGCGACAATAAGCTTGTATAAGAATCAAGTCTCCTCCAATCAAATTTCTAGCATGCTTATGAATCAACGGAACTTATGGGTTGTAACGGGGCTAGGTGCAAAGGTAGGAAATGGTGGAATACATATGAACGAGCTAATTGATTTGACCCGGTTTTTATTTCTACTCCTAACAAAGCAAACAACTATATACAAAACATCCTCAACTTCTAAACTATTATTGCAACTAAACACTTCTTTTTTGTATTTTTCATATTTTTCTCTCTCTTTTTTTCTTTTCTTTTTTCTTTTTTTATTAAAAAACGCCGACACGAGGGTCCCCTTCATTTCAGCTCGGTGCTGTAACCTACGGCACCCCGCCGTAGGTTACGATGGTATCTGGGTGTCAAAAGTGGCACCGTAAAACAGTGTATAACCGTCGTAAGGAACTTTTTATTGAAGGGCCGCCGTAAGCTACGCCCCTGGCCGTAGCTTACGGTGATGTCTGGGCATTTGTTCATTTCGATTTTTTTAGCTTTAATAATTTTATAATTTTTATGGTTTTTTTCTAACTTATTGAAAACATGAAAATTATTACCCTACCCCCCCCCCCCCGGTTAAAAACCTGTGTTGTCCTCAACACTATGTTCGGGAAATCCGTAAAAATTTCCCCACACTTGTTTCGAACACCGGTTAAAACGGAACTTATTCAAACCAAAATAAACTAAACTAAATATTTACAAACACCAAACCTGGGCCTCTTTCACGTTTCTTCGTCATCCACTAGGCGTAAAATGTAACCCACTTTGTCGAGCTCGAGATTGTTGATATCGTTACCTTCCAAGTACGGTTTGAGCCGATGCCTGTTCACCGTTTGTTGCTTATTTGTTTGTTCGTCTTGTATATCAACATCTCCAAACTTCCCTACTCTTCGAATGACGTAAGGACCCATCCACTTGCTTTTGAGTTTTCCCGCGAATATCTTCAACCTTGAATTATACAACCACACCTTTTGACCCACTTCGAAGTTCTTTTTCTTTATTTTCGCATCATGAACTTTCTTCAGTTTGTCTTTGTATGCGGATGCACACTCATAGGCTTCATCCCGTATTTCCTCAATCTCATTCAATTGTAGCTTTCGCACCCGACCCGCTTCGTCATAGTTTGCATTCACCGTTTTAATCGCCCAATATGCCCGATGTGCTAGCTCCATAGGCAAATGACACCCCTTTCCATACACCATTCGATAAGGAGTTGTATCAAGTGGAGTTTTGTAGGCCGTTCGATAAGCCCACAATGCATCATCAAGCTTGCTTGACCAATCTTTTCTATCCGTTCTCACCGTCTTCATTAGAATCTCTTTACTTTGACGGTTGGGCACTTCAACTTGTCCACTTTTTGCGGATGGTACAGTGTAGCAACACGATGATTCACATTGTATCTTTTTAACAACTTCCCGAAATTGAAATTTTTGAAATGTGAACCGCCATCACTTATTATCACTCGAGGCACAAACTTACATACAACGGAGTGATCGTTGGTCCTCGTAGCGATAGCTTCAATCCATTTCGAAACGTAATCAACCGCCACCAATATATACAAGAACCCATTTGAGTTTGGAAAAGGACCCATGAAGTCTAATCCCCAAACATCAAATACCTCCACCACCAAAATAGGTTGTAGCGACATTTTATCCCGCTTCGAAATGCTCCCCACTCTTTGACAATTTATGCAATTTCAGGCATACTCGCAGGAATCTTTGAAAATCGTGGGCCAATAAAACCCACTAGATAACACCCGATAACCCGTCTTGTTCCCACTAAAATGCCCTCCACATGCCGACGAATGAGCATGGGTCAAAATTTCTAAAACTTCAGTTTCGGGAACACACCTTCGTATCACTTGATCGGGTCCGATTTTGAACAAATCTGGTTCATCCCAAATATACTATTTCACTTGACTAAGAAATTGTTGTCGTCTCTTCTTTGTCCAATGATTCGGAATTGCACCCTTGGCCAAATAGTTCACATAGTGGGCATACCAAGGTGCAACAAAAGTAGATACGGCTAACAATTGCTCGTCGGGAAACCGTTCATTAATCTCACTCGGGTCTTCAACACCTTCCAATGGGATCCGGGACAAATGATCCGCAACAACATTTTCACATCCCTTTTTGTCCCGAATCTCAAGATCAAATTCTTGCAACAAAAGCACCCAACGAATCAACCGGGGCTTTGCATCCTTCTTTTCCATTAAGTATCGAACCGCACTATGATCCGAGTACACTATCACCTTGCTCCCCCAAATATAAGATCTAAACGTGTCCAAGGCATACACCACTGCTAATAATTCTTTCTCGGTTGTGGTGTAATTGAGTTGCGCCTCGGACAAAGTTTTGCTTGCATAATAGATCACCACCGGTTTCTTATCGACCCTTTGACCTAAAACCGCTCCAATAGTCGTATCGCTAGCATCACACATAATTTCAAACGGCTTTGACCAATCCGGTGGTTGCAAGATAGGAGCCTTCACCAATTGTTCCTTCAACACATGAAACGCTTGCAAACATTCGTCAGTAAACTCAAATGGAACATCTTTTAATAACAAGTTACATAAAGGTTTTGTAATTATGCTAAAACCCTTAATAAACCTTCTATAAAACCCCGCATGTCCCAAAAATGATCTCACCCCCTTAACATTCTTTGCTGGGGGTAGAGATGAAATTACCCGAATTTTTGCTTTGTCTACTTCCATCCCCCGGTCCGAAATCGCATGCCCCAACACAATACCCTCTTGAACCATAAAATGGCTCTTTTCCCAACTAAGCACCAAGTTTGTCTCAACACACCTTTTTAAAACTTTTTCTAATTCATCGAGACAAGAGTCAAAACTTGGGCCAAATATGGAAAAATCATCCATAAACACTTCAAGAGATTCCCCAACCATGTTCGAAAATATACTCATCATATATCTTTGGAATGTGGCGGGGGCGTTACATAGTCCAAATGGCATTCCCCGAAAAGCAAATGTACCATATGGACATGTAAACGTGGTTTTGTGTTGGTCGTCCGGGTGAATAGCAATTTGGTTATATCCCGAGTACCCGTCCAAAAAACAATAGTATTTTTGACCGGAAAGTTTTTCAATTATTTGGTCAATGATGGGTAACGGGAAATGGTCTTTGGAGGTAGCCGCGTTTAATTTTCTATAATCAATGCAAACTCGCCACCCGGTGATCCGGCGGGTGGCAATTTGCTCACCTTGTTCATCTTTTACTACCTGGATGCCGGATTTTTTAGGCACTACCTGAGTCGGACTTACCCATGAATTGTCCGAAATGGGATAAATAATCCCCGCATCCAACCACTTGATAACTTCCTTCTTGACCACATCTCTCAAATTTGGGTTCAACCTTCTTTGTGTTTCACGGGTCGGCTTTGTATCCTCACTTGTAATGATTTTGTGCATAACAATGGATGGACTAATACCTTTTAAGTCGGCTATTGTCCACCCGATTGCCGCCTTGTGAGCCTTCAATACCCGTATCAACTCTTCTTCTTGAGCCACCGCCAAATTAGAAGCAATGATCACCAGTAAAGTGTCATTCTCCCCCAAGAACACATACTTCAAATGCTTTGGTAGCTCTTTCAATTCCACACTTGGTGGACATTCCAATGAGGGTTTTGTGCCCGAGTCAATTTCCACCGGTAAAGTGTCCGTTTGGTGGGTCCATGGTGGTCTTCCTTCCTTCACCGCGAGAGCCTCTTGCTCCTTCTCTTCCTTTTCCAACTCACATGCATGCACCTGCAAAGACACATCACAAACACAAGAGGCCAAAATTTCTTCCTCGAACTCCTTCGGGTCGTATCCATCTATGAAATCTGCTAGAAAACACTCATCACCATAAACGTTAGTACCATTAGTAAAAACATTTAATCTCATATTTCTATTACCGAATGTCATGTCGACCGTACCATATCGACAATCAATAAAGGCATGTGCGGTATTCAAAAATGGCCGACCCAAAATAACATTTTGTTGTTGAATTGGGTCCGCAGATGAGTAATCTAGCACAAGAAAATCCACGGGATAATAAAACTCAACAACCTTAACTATCACATCCCGTACAATACCCCGGGGAAGTTTGTGAGACAAATCGGCTAATACCACCGTTGTTTCAACCCGTTTCAATGGACCAAAATCGTATTGGTCATATAACCCCCCCCCCCCCCCCGGTAGGATACTTACTCCGGCTCCAAGATCCAATAACGCCCTTGCAGTTTGAAAATTTCCAACTTGGATGTTTATGAGAGGCGTTCCCGGATCTTGTAGCTTAGGAGGAAGATCTCCTTTCAATATTGCACTTACCCGCTCCGTCAAGTCTACCAATTTAGGCACTTTTTGTTGCTTCTTTTGGGTACACAATTCTTTTAAGAACTTGGCGTAAGCGGGTACCTGTTTAATTGCTTCAAGTAAAGGTAGATTGATTTTAACCTGTTTAAAAACCTCCCACATTTCCTCTTTTTGAGGACCCCGTTTTGAAATGAAATTTTTCCTACCCGGATCTAATAAAGCCGAGGGAAATGGTACTTCACTAGATCCCTCACCCTCATTTATCTTTTCTTTTTCTTTATTAATTTTGGGTTTTTCAAAATTGGGTTTTTTAGAAGAAATAATAGGTGGTTCATTTTCTTCCTCACTTTCTTGACCCGTTATATCTTCAACCACCCCATCAACCAAATCCGGTGAAGGATTGGTTTTGTACTCTTTCCCACTTCTCAAAACACTTACTTGGTGAATGTTAACATTATTACCTCTTGAAGTACCATGAGATGGGTTTACCTTAGTGTCGCTTGGTAATTGGCCTTTGTTTTTCTTCAATTCCGACACTTCAGTTGCGAGTTGACCCATTTGGGTGGTCAAAGTTTGGATTGCTTTATCTCGGGCCTCATCCTTTTTAATGCGAGCATCATCCATTTGGTTTCTCTTTTGCATCTCCGCTTGCATGCTCTTCAACATATCCGTCATCTTATTTCCACCCGAAGACCCCCCCCCCCTTGTTCTTGACCCGTTTGATATTGCCTTTGGTATCCTTGGTTGTTCCCACCTCGATATCCACTTTGGTTATTGTAAGGTTGGCGCGAACCATAGTTACCTTGGTTACCTTGGAAATTCGAGTTTGCTTGATTTGAAGGGTTCCCATAACGAAAATTCGGGTTGTTCCTCAACCCGGGGTGGTAAGTGTTGGAATTCATGTTATAGTTTCTACCACCCCTTCCTTGACCTTGTACCACATGAACTTCTTCATATTGCCCTTCCACCATTCCTTGGCAATTTTCAGCCGCATGACCTATTTCATTGCAAATAGCACAAACATCATAAATTTGATTAGAGGTTTGTATATTACCATCATCAACCGCATGCACTTGTGTTCGGGTAACGGCCGGTCGTGCTCTCCTTGATGCTTGAGCTTTCCTCTTCGATGTGATTGCCATTTGTTCCAAGAACTCCCAATCTTCATGCTCATAATTTGTGCCAAAAGACCCATTTGTAATGGACATCAAATCACGAGCATCTTCGGCACTTAACCCCTCGTGGAAGGCATTCATCAACTCCCAAAGTTCAATCCCATGATGAGGACAATTTTTAATCATCATATTAAAGCGCTCGAAGGCTTCATGAAACATTTCGCCTTGTTGTTGAAAACTCCTCAACCCCTTTCTTGCATAATTGGTCTTTTGGGCGGTGTAAAACTCATCTAGGAGAATTTGTTGCATTTCCGCCCAAGTATAAATAGATGCTGAAGGCAACGTGTAGAACCACTTATTTGCCTTATCCTCTAAAGAAAATTGAAATAAGACCAACTTGACACCATCGACCGAAAAACCTTGACTCCCAAGAGTATTGCAAGTTGAGTCATAAGCCTCCAAATGGAAATAAGGCTCCTCCGTTGCGAGACCCTTATATTTTGGCAAACTTTGCAAGGAATTAGTCCTTACTTCAAAAGTTCTTCCTTGGTTGTTATGAGGAATGACCACTGGTGAAGGATTATGAGTAATCACCGGCCTAAAATGCGCTTCAATACCCCTCGCATGTTCTCTAAGATGCCTTCTCAGTACACCAAACCGACCCCTTTGACGAACTGGACCCATTGGTCTTGGTATATGCCCTTGTGGTGCAATTGGTTGTTGAAATTGTTGTTGTGGCATCGGTGGGTTTTAAATTGGTCTTTGGAATTGTTGTTGAGTGGATGTTGGTGGTATTTGGTGAAGGTTGAGTGGATGTTGGTGTAAAAGATGGTATGGGTTCACCCGTTGTGGGTGGTTGCTGTGAGTGATCCATATATCGAATTGGTGTGATTGGTGTAGTTGGTGTTGTTGGTGAACCGCTTAACTTGTTTTCCCTTAGCAAAATTCTGTTTCCTCTTAACGTTCGCTCAATCTCCGGATCAAACGCCAATGGTGATAGCTTGTGAGAGCTCCTAGTACGCATGCACCTATAAGCACCTGCACACTAACACACCCAGCGTAAACTAGAAAAATAACAAACTTAAAAAGAACAAAAATAACACATGTTGCGCACTACTCCTCGACAACGGCGCCAAAATTTGACGTGATGTTGTGGTCACAATCAAATTTAATCCAAAAACTACTAGATAGCTAGTGGTAAGTGGGTATCGAACACAGGGAGTTTGTGGAATATGTGTTATTTAGAAGTATACTTAAGTTAGCTAAATTAATCTAATTGCAAATAAAATAAAATTCAAGAGTTGATTTGAGTGAATTGGTTTAAACGCTAAATTTAACTAAATAGATTGCAAAAGAAAAGTTTTGGTTTTAAGCAAATTAGAGACAAATGACCATCCTAGATTTCCGGTTTGTTTCGACATTCATATTATCATTTCACTAGAAAGAACTACATAGACATAGCTCATGAGTGATTACTTGCAGTGATGAAAGAGAACTAAGTACTCAGATTCCTAGAATGTTAGGTTGTTACCCGATGATCAATCAACCCTTACCCAAGCCTAACTATACCCATGATATCTCGATTGCCAATGGCACCAAGAACGTATGGTTTCAAATTAGTTCAACATAAGGATTAACAAGTTACTAACAAACAATCACACACCATAACAACCAATCATAAAGATAAAGATTGTTTTTCTAGAAATTAGAAAAATCAAACATGAAATCTCTCAACCAAACCTTCAATCCAGGACAATCATCAAGTGTTTAGCCACTCATGGCTTGAAGCAACATCATACTACTAGTTTCAATGTTCCCGGAAATCACCAACATAAAAACAAGAGATTAACAAGTGTTCTTCACTCCCGAAGTCTCAAACCAAGCTCCAATTTTCGTGTGTAGTGAAGTGTAACCGAAAATGTAATGATAAGCCCCCCATAAACATCCCTCACAATGACCATTTAATGTGTAAGTTACAAAGCAAGATCAGTCGGCGCTGTAAGCTACGCCAATGACCGTAGCTTACGGCGGTCATTGGTCAACAGAGAGGTCAACACAGCGCCTTAAGCTACGGCGCTCACCATAGCTTACGGCGAGCAGCTATACTTTACGGCCTGTGTATACTGTTTTACAGCGGCTCCTTTGGCAACAAGGTGAGGGCCGTAGCCTACGGCCAGAGCCGTAGGTTACGGCTCTAAGTATTATTTTCTTCTTGTTTCCTTCACTTCACTTGATTCCTTCACATCTTGATTTTGCCAACTTCTAGTATCCATTCAAGCTTCCTAAAACCCGCATCTTACACATTTTAACACCTGCAAATCCAAACATCTAGTGGTTACCAAGTTCAAGCAATTAACCGTGTATAGCATGGGATTTTAATCGTTTAAAAGCACTTAATGGTTGTCCTACGGACCACCCGTCAGGCATCATATCCTCCTTTGCAATGGCTTAAAGCCTGCAGTACTGAATGAGCAATGAACTTGTATGGCTTTCGAAACTTTGACTTTAAATAATTCGCGTTGTTCAGTGCACCATCGTATCCCATTCTTAGCATACAGCCTTTGACCATCCTTTTAGGAAATTTTGTTGGTGAGTTTGCATCATCAGGGAAATTCACTACTTCACGGACTAGCGCCTTTGAAACAATAATTGATTTCTTCTCATTATACTGCTTCACAACTGAATTGATCACTTTGTTCTCTTCATCATACGTTGCATGCTTCCAGAAACGTTTAACATGAGATCTATACACAAAAAATGTTGATCCGTCAACGCTTTCTGAATAGGTACTCTCCTCATAAACTCCAGAATGCTACTGAACTCGGACAACTTTGTATTCTTATCTTCATCAAAATCACAGCAACTATTATGCAACGGATCAAAGATCACATTCGAAGCCTGCAAATCAACACAGTGCAAACAAATTACATACTTAGAAAAATTTCATCAACAAGCAATATTCAAGCGAAATCACTTAAAAATGATACATAATTCAAGCGAAATAACACTTGAAGGTGAAACATATTTGAAGCGGAATCAACATGGCAGTATGAAGCGGAATTAGATAACACAGGTTGAAGCGAAATCACATGAAGTCACTTTGAAGCGGAATAACATACTCCATTTTGAAGCGGAAACATGTTATTCAAGAGAAATCATAATCAATACCTCAAAACGTTTCTGATGATCAAATTAAACTTAATGGTTTGTTTATCAGTGGATTCTGAGCAAAGGGTTATGTTTTAATTTCATTTTGATCCTCAAAATCAACCTAAATCTAAGTTTGAAATATCTGATTATGACCAAACACATTCAAAACCCTAGATCTGGTTCAATCAAACCCACTTGCATGATTTACAACACAATCCGACAACATACTCATGATCTTTCTTCATTTTTATCAACTTTTAAACCCTAAATCTATGTTACGAGTTCAGTTCATGACCAACACAAACAAATACACAAGATCTGGTTCAAATTGGGCCTCAATCCTACCTTTCCCATGTTCCTAGATGAGCCAACCAACTAGAAACAACAAATCAGACAACAAACGGGCAGCAATTCGGCTCAAAATCAAAGGTTTTGGGGTTTCGCTTGAATCGCCGGGAGCACACACACTTGAAACGGAATAAGATAAATGATATTCAAGCGGAATCAGATAGCTATTTATAGGCTATATGATTTCGCTTGAAATGGTCTTGGAAGCTTTCAAGCGGAATCACCATGATCCCTTTTCAAGCGGAATCAACAACAAAATGGTGAAAACATTGATTTCAAGCGAAATTAGAACTGAACTTTCAAAATTTTTAAATTTTTGCCTTTTTTAGATTGTTTACCGACACACCCAGTTAACCAAGTCCAAGTTAATGACCTTGGTCAACTGTTCAGTCTACCAAGTCCAAATTAATGACCTTGGTTGACCAGATTATGAAGTATGCTGACTTTCTGAAACTAAAATCAGTTCAAATTAATGAACTTTTGAACTTTTCAAACTTTCAAACATGTACCAATCATTTTTCAGAATCTCCTGCTTACCCAAACCTTATGAATAAGACATGTTCTGCACAAGACTTTGATCATCTGATCCCCAATGTCCATTGTCGAAAATAAGATGAAAATAAAATCTTTTTGGATTTTAGAAACAGATAAGCAGAAATCTGTACACACAATATTTTTGTGAGCGTGTTAGGGGATCATATCAGCTGCCGACAAGACACAAGCACCGTTAAGCTTAGATTACATACTCAGCTTTAAACAGTTCGCGTAGATTGTCGATATACTGATCCACTTAAATTTTCACACAATTTTCAATCTGTTCGGGATACGGATTTAATGTTTTAAGACTTAAACTATTACATGTGTCCCACCTCAGTATATACTCCCGTATCCAGATCCTAATATTCAGTCTTACAGGTGAGTATACCTAGATGATATCTGTATTGGGGTGAATGCGAGGCCGTGAGAGCTCAGGTCAGAACTTCCGTTCAGCAGAGAGATGACGGCTTGACTTTCGGTGTGTTCCCTTTTGGGAATCTTTTTTACAACATCACATGATTAACATTTTGTAATGTGTTATCATTTTTTATGCTGAGGGGAGGCTTTACGAGTAAAGCATTGTGTAAAGTATTATACGGGGACTAGGTCAGAATTTCCATTCAGCAGAAGTCCCGGGATAATACCCCAGATATCACTAAGCATAAAGACCTAGTATCTCAGAAAGAGGGACCTTTCAAACAAGATTTCGGGGGTTACCCATATATCCTGGAGATGTTCCCCACATATGTTTATATCCCAAACAAACCTACTAATTTTGTAAAAACTTATCGGCACATCATCAGCGAGACTGCTTAACGCATATTAAACATTACATTTCTTTAGCGTACCGTGTCTGTCTAGCTGATGTACTATCATTTCCCCTATTATACATAAACTCTTTTTTTAATTTTTAGTGTTTTTGGATTTTTCAAATTTTCTATTGTTTTTGGCTTTTTGAAATTTTATCATGTTTTTGTATTTTTCTGCAAACTTTATTTTTCTGCAAACTTTCTCCCCCTAAAAATAAAAACATATTTTTGTGTTTTTGTTTTTATCGAAAAGCAGAAAATAAACTGTACCAACAAATTTGACAACACCACATAGTTCACATCAGATCGCCGCCCTCCTCGGCTTCACATTCTTCAACCCTCCCAGAACGCAGATTTTTCATCCCATTCAATTTTAAAAGATAATAAAATCTCTTTTTATGAAACGGTTTTGTGTAGAAATCAGCCTTCTGATCATCGGTGTGTATATGTTCTATCCGTATCAACTTCTTCTCGTGACAATCACGGATGAAGTGATGACGGATCTCTATATGTTTCGTTTTAGAATAGTGAACCGGGTTTTTAGTTATATTGATTGCTGCTTCATTGTCCACGAAAATCAGTGTATCCAAGAATTGCAAACCAAAGTCGCGCATTTGTTGTTGGATCCAAAGGATCTGAGAGCAACAGCTGGAGGCTGAAACGTATTCAGCATCACAAGTAGAAAGCGCCACAGAGGTTTGTTTCTTGCACTGCCAGGTAACAAGTCGAGTTCCAAAGAACTGACACCCAGCAGTGGTGGACTTAGCGTTCTGCTTGCAGCTTCCAAAGTCAGAATCAGCGAAACCAGTTAGAGAGAAGTCACCCAATCGAGGAAACCACAAGCCGATGCTTGGGCAGCCTTTCAAATACCGTAATATTCTTTTGACGATTGTCAGATGTGACTGCTTCGGGCTTGACTGATATCTGGCGCAAAGACATGTTGGGTACATGATGTCCGGTCGGGAAGCAGTGGGATACATTAAGGATCCGATGATTGACCGGTACAATGTCTCCTCCACCTATACTCCACTCTCGTCTAGACAAATACCATGATTCTGTGCTAGGGGGGTTGCTGCTGGACTGGATTGAGCCATGTCAAATTTTTCCAGTACGTCATTCACATATTTTGTTTGGTGAATGAAGATTCCGTCGGGCATCTGCTCTACCTGCAGCCCGAGGAAGAACTTCATCTCCCCCATCGAACTCATTTCGAATTTCTTCTTCATAACCTTCTCAAACTCTTTACACAACTCGTCGTTCGTCGAACCAAAAATGATGTCATCTACGTAGATCTGCACGATTAGGAGATGGCCTGCAACTTCCTTTGTGAACAATGTGCTATCGACTGTCCCTCTGGTGAACCCGTTGGCCAGCAGATGTTGGGAAAGCGTCTCATACCAGGCTCTCGGGGCCTGGTGAAGTCCGTAGAGCGCCTTATCCAGTAGATAGACCTTGTTCTTGTGTAGTGGATCAGTAAAACCCGGTGGTTGTCCCACATACACTTCTTCTTTAATCTTTCCGTACAGGAATGCAGATTTAACATCAAGTTGGTACACTTTGAAGTCTTTCCACGACGCAAACACCAGGAAGATCCGAATAGCCTCAAGTCTAGCAACAGGCGCGTAAACCACATCATAGTCGATGCCTTCTTGCTGACTGAATCCTTGTACCACTAATCGTGCTTTGTTCCGAACCACGGCTCCTCTATCGTCTCTTTTACAATTGAATACCCACTTTGTCTTGATCAATTTCTGATTTTCAGAAAGGTCTACTAGCCTCCACACTCCCAACTTCTCAAATTGTTGCAGCTCCTCCTGCATCGCATTCACCCAACTATCTTCAGTCAAAGCTTCTTTATATGTTCTGGGTTCAATCTGCGAGATAAAGCATTTCAGTGAGAATTCTTCCTGTAAATGTGCAACAGGCGAATAAAAACATGTAAGAGCTCGGTTGATTTGATCTCTTGTTTTAACACCACTTTGTAGGTCACCGATAATCTGCTCTGAAGGATGATAAGACAAGGTTCGAGGCATATCGGTGTCAGGCACGTCAACTTCCGATTGCAAGCTCGTTATGTCTAGATCACCGGTGTGATCCTCAGCTTCCGTCGTAGTAACATTTGGTTCCTCGTCAAAAGTAGGACTGGATTCCTCTTCTAAGTCGTCAGAGTTGTCAAATGTTGGAGCTGGTTCCTCTGGTGGTTCGTGAGCAGTTCCACTTGGACTGGCTTCGTGATCGTTTGTGCCACCTGTAGGATTGCTTGTATCCGCCTCAGGTTGTGAAACTACCAAAGGTCTTGGCACTCGATCTTGTGAACTAGATTGTTGTTGTTGGTATAGCAGAACAAGTTCTTCAATACTTGGCTCGGTCGGTAGTTGAAACGACTCCCAGAGTTTGTCATAGTCGAACAGGAATCTTTGTCCTGGAAGTTGTGGTGAAGCAGTGTGCTTCTGACAATCCACATGCTGAACTTGTATTAATTTTCCCTTGCAAGGCACAAACACCCTCTTCAATGGACTCGCGTAACCTACAAAGAAACCATCATTAGACTTAGCACCGAATTTACCATTTTCATCTATAAAAGTACATGGAGATCCAAATGGCTCCAGAAACTCTAGATTTGGCTTGTAACGGTGTAGTAACTCAAAACTCGTTTTCTTGTACTTCTTGACGGTGAACACACGGTTCAAAGTGTAACATGCTGCAGCCACTGCTTCACTCCAGAAGAAAATCGGTAACTTGGAATCGGCTAACATCGTTCGAGCAATTTCTATTAGGGTACGATTCTTTCTTTCAGCTACGCCGTTCTGTTGTGGAGTGTATGGCGCGCTGAATTCATGAAGAATCCCCTTTTCATTACAGAACTCGAGCATTTTGTTATTCTTGAATCCTGTTCCATTGTCACTTCGTATTCTTCGGATAGGCAGCTTATATAGCGTCTCCATCTTTTTGAACAGAACCATCAGCGACTCAAACTTCTGATCTTTTCTTTCCAAGCACACTACCCACGAAAATCTTGTAAAGTCATCAATGACTACCAAGCAATAAAAATCACCACTGATGTTCTTCACATTGACCGGCCCGAAAAGATCCATGTGGAGTCTCTCAAGCGGTACTCTGATCGAATTCAGTAGCTTCTATGGGTGTGACTTCCGAGTCTGCTTTCCCTTCTTACAAGCTACACAATCATCATTCAAATGAAAATTCTTTAAATTCACACCTTCGACTAAATCATTATGCACCACAAAATTCATTTTTCTAATATGAATGTGGCCCATCTTACGATGCCACATAATTGACTCCTTTTCTGTTGCTTTCGTTTTCGACACAAAACATTGTTTTTGATGATTTGCTATTGTTGCGACACTCATATCAAGAATATACAAGTCGTTTTCTCGTGTAGCGCGCAACAGCGCCATATCTTCAGGGATTTTAAACCCAGGTTTTAGAACCAAACATTCATTTTTCATGAAGTGCACAGTAAACGATTTATCACAGATTTGAGAAATACTAAGCAAGTTGTTTTCCAGTTCTACTATGTAATTCACTTTCTCAAACGAAATTACTCCATTCGTCAGGGTTCCTTGGCCCACAATCCTGCCACCCTAGTTTCCGGCAAATCCCACGTAACCTCCGTTGATTGATTTAACGTCGTATAAAAGCGCCAACATTCCCGTCATATGTCTTGAGGCCCCGCTGTCCATTATCCATTTTGAAATTATAGTCCTGGGCAGCCCCTGCAAACATTATAGCAACTCATTCAAACAATGATACCCAAGACTTTTTAACTGTTGAAACACTTCCAAACACTAAATCACATGGCACATCAATCTTTGGAAAGTTAAATGTGACATTCGGAACATCAGTTTTTACTTTTTGTTTTACTTCATTTTTGATTGGTGGAAACTCTGCAAGAAACTTATCAAGCTCAGACTCAAACTCTACTACATTATCTTTCAAACCTTTTGTTTCATTTTTTCAAAATGTTTTCCATCTTCTTCTCATCGACCAATTGTTTTGATTTCACAACCCATGATTGATTTTCAAAAACTTTTGTTTTTGGATAAATCTTTGTAGTCTTGTGAGACTTTGAAGATTCGCCAACCTCAAAGGACGATTTTGGCTTATTTTCCGACTCCAAAGATTCACCCCTCTTCAAGATGCGAGTTGGTGAAACCATTGGTTTTTTTACCCTTTTTGTCAATTGGTGAGATAGGTCGAGGTTTTTGAACAACAGGTTTTACAAAGACAGGTTTTTCAAAAACTTTCTTGCATTGTTTTGCCATGTGTCCGATCTCATTGCAGCGATAGCAAACTCTTTTGTCATACTCGACAAAAGTTGATTTGAACGACTCATCTTTCAGTTCCTTCGCCGCATTGAAATCGTCAATGGCTTTCTGACTAAAGATGTATTCCTTTTCAATATCCACATTTGGTCTAGTGATATTAACATCTTTCATGTTATCTTTTGGCTTGACAACCTTCTTAGCCATCTTTTTCTCAAAACCAATTCCTTTGTTTTTAAAGTTGTTTCCATTTTTCTTGTTGTTACCATTCCATTCCCACTCTTTTTTACCCGAGTTGTTAGAACGTGACGTAACAAACGACTTTTTCGGTTTTGAAAAGAATTCTTTGTTGTTTACTTCGGCAATATCAATTTCAACCAATTTGAAAACCTTTTCAACGTTTTCAATCTTTGCACTCTGAATCGGATACTCAAAATCAGAGTAAAGCTTGTTAGTTCCAATCATAGTGTAAACCACCATGATCGGATCATCATTCGCACCTTCGTCTGATTTCGGTATGAAACGGTCTAAAAAGTTACCCTCGTCTTCAGAATCACACACAGACTTCTCAGAATTAGATTTCATGACTTCAACCTCAGAGTTATCACTCTCTTCATCTAACACATCTAACACCTGGTCGACAACAATCTTGATGACCTGTGACTTGTTTTCTGTGTCGGATGCAGAGAATGTAACGTCAATGCTCTCTAGCAACTCAACCTCAATTGTCCTCAGCTTGAGGTTCAATGCAGCTTCCACCCCATCTGGATACTGTTGAGTATAATGATTCCACATTGGGGGTGGAACGCTGTTGAAGACTGGTGTTGCATTGGGCTGTTGTGGAACAATCTGCTCAAGGACATAGGACGATGCAACATAGCTCATCAATTTCCTATCGATTCGCTCATTTTCAATTTTAGTTAATTCTAACTCTTTCTTTAATGATGCGATTGTGTCAAGATGAAAATTAACTTCCACTTGTTTATCAAAAAGTGTTGATTTTAATAGTTTCGTGGCTTTATCATTTTTGACACTTTCTTTTTGAATCATTTTAATGGATCTGGCCAGTGTATCATATGCCTCTTTGACTTGACCTAGATCAAATTTTAATATGTCAGTGTGTTGTTTCAATCCTGAAACTTAGCGTCTTTTTCAAGACACTCCATGCAAGGTTTTAAACACTTTTGGTATGGGGTTTTAGTCATTGAATTCACTTTCTCAACAATCTCTGCTTCATGAGCAGTTTTCACTTCCTGTTTACCGACATCTTTCGACTCTGACACTTTCTCATATTTGACCTCCTCAATTCCTGACTCCTGATCCGACTCCTTTTGAACTGACTCGGTACCGACAGACTCGGGTTTCACAAGTTCTGTGTCTACCTCTTTCAGTTTTGCCATGAGAGCCCTGTCAGCAATTTCCTTCAAAGTGTCTTCGGTCATTTCTTTGGTCACATCGATCATTTCTTCGACAGACACTTTCTTCTCCTTATATCGTGGACACAATCCAGTTGTCGGTTCTTCAAAGAAACCTGCAAAAGACTCAAAAACTTTAAGAGGCATTATAGATTTCAAAGAACTGGCCAATACCTCCTGTTCAAACTGATAGTAATAAACTTCTGCAGCTAACTCCTCAATGTCACCCACACTATCCACAGTAACATCTTCAACTACCACTTCAGGCTTAACAACACTCTCAGGCTCTTCAACTATCTCAACCATCATAGCCTGTCCATCACTTCCAGGGATGTATTTATCCCAGCTGAATCCCTCAGCAACTTTCTCATCATCCTGGTTCACAATGAGAGCTTTCTTTGGTTTGTTCTCAATTTGTGGTCTCTGAACTACAGGTTGTTGATTCGGCCTGTGGTAGATTGCCTGCCTGTAATAGTCATTCGTGAACGGATTCTGATGATTATTCACTTCTCTGTTCGGGCACTCTCTTTTGAAATGGCCTCTTTCTTTGAACTTGAAGAAGGTTACTTTAGACTTGTCAAAACCTAGCTTCTGATCAGGTCCAGAAAGACTATTACTATCAGTAATTTCCATAAAACGTTGTGCCCTCCTCACCAGATTAGCCATACCCCAATTAATATCTATCAACTCAAGCTCCTCCGGATCTATCTGATCTTAATCCTCTTTGGTCATGTCCGGATTCCCGATCTTACCCGCTACCAAAGACTCATACGACTCTAATACGGAAGCCAACAATGCAATATGTTGTTCCGCAGCCGATTCAGTAAACTCATTCCCATTCTTGATGGTGACTGCAATGTTGCATTGAATCCCAGAAACATACGCCTGATTGTTTGAATTAGACGAGCTTTGAGATGATGTCTGTTCTGGAGCTTTGAAGTTTGGCTCGTAGCTGGCAAATGGCGAAGGCTTGTTTGTTTGTGAAGTATTTGATGAAGCACTTGATGTTGTGTCTGCACTGAAACTAGTTTGTATCTTCGGACTCAGATTTGTAGTTGCTGGAGTACTGCCTTTGTAGTACAGAGATACATCTTGTTGAATATTCGATGAGTTCATCATCTTGATCTTTAGTAACTCCAACTCATGAGCTTCGATCTTTTCGATGAACGAACTAAGGTTCAAATTCACAAAATCAGAATTGTTCTTTAACATCATCAGGTAAGTGCCCCACTCGTCATATGGCAATGCATCAGACAACTTATCAATCCATTCTTCATTGGTCTTTGTGATTTCCAATCTCTTCATCTCAACTACTAAATGGCAATATCTTTCGATCAGTTGCTTTGTAGTTTCCCCCTTCATTCCGGTAAAAATATCAAACTCTTTCTTGATCAAAACCTTCTTGCTCTTGATCATGGACACACTCCCTTGAAATTTTAACTTCAATGACTGCCACATAGATTGTGCATTATCATCATGTTGTAATAACACCAAAATATCCTCTTTGATAGCCTGCTGGAGGATACTAATCATCTTTTTCTTGGCTTTGAAATCATTTTGTTATGTTTCTGCCAGACTTCCAATTCCCTTCTCCAAACCCAATCCATCTACCGGTGGAACGTACTTCTTCTCAATCTTCATCCAGCATTCGAAGTGATTAGCCTGAACCCAGTTCTTAAATCTCCCTGACCAGCCTGCATATTCATCTAGATTCATCAGCTTGGGAGGTTTTTGCATTGTTCCCAATTCATTTTCCATATTGACGTTCTGAACAATACTAGCTGGATTCTGTCCTGCGGTCATACCACTGCCGGAAAACATGTTGTAAAAATCTTGGTTGTCCATTTTAGAAAACAGATTACCAAACAATTTTTAAGTTTTAAAAAAAAAAACTAATGACTTTACTTGAAAACAATTTCTACATAAACTGAACTTCAAACGAAATGTCACGAACGAAATGGACATTCACAAGAAAACACTAATATCAAGCTGAAATAGGTTTTACAAGCGGAAACACAACTTTCAAGTTTCAAGCGGAATAGGAAATCTCAAGCGAAATCAAGATGATTCTCTCAAGCGGAATAAAAACACAAGCGGAATCAGATAACTCCTCAAGCGGAATCACAGATTCAAGCGGAATCTCCTATTTCGCTTCAACTTTCCAAGCGGAATCACAAATTTTCAGGCGAAATACCTAATTTCGCTTGAAATGTCAAGCGGAATCGAAAATCCCTCGTTCAAGCGGAATCAGGTTTCAGCCCATATTTTTTTACCACTTTTAAGCCGAATTTTAAGCTGATACTTTCAAGGGTTTGTTAAAAGTCACTATTACACAGTATATCAAAAACTCAGTCCATTTTGTCCGTCCAAACGTCTAGAAATCCAAAAAGTGTAAGAAAAATGCTCTGATTCAGGTATATTGGCTCATAACTGGCTCTGATGCCAATTGTAGGATCGATTTGACGATCTAGTGAGTCAATCAAAGTCAATATACCATTGTTTGAGTGGCGGAAACAAACAAACAATGTTGAATTAGAGAGAATTGAGTAGAAATAGACAGAATATCACTTTTAACACTTGTTTCTCATTAGAATTCACTTGAAAATCCGGCAGCAGTTCAGTACACACTTTCTGATTCCGTGCCAAAATGAGAAACACAAACACATATATATACTACTGAGATTTTGCTTGAAATGACACCGTCATTTCAAGCGGAATCACTTCCATCTGATTTCGCTTGAAATGACAAAGTGTCATTTCAAGCGGAATCACTACAAAAACACATAAAATTTACATTTCAGTCCCTACACTTTACATTCTTGACATATTAGACCCCTAGACCCTATACAAGCATGACCTAGACTAAGACGTAGGCTTTAGACATCATGCACTAACAGAAAAGTCTCGAATGTTGGCTCGTTTGGTCGTATGGACGCGTTGTTCGCTAAATTACGACGAAACTCAAACGGACGCGAAAACAAACCAAATTAAGCGACGAATGGTATTTTTGCATGCCGATCACTAAAATAAAAGTATTTTAGGGTGTACAAAAAGTTTGGATGTCCAGATGTGGCCAGAACGTAAGATATGCGCGAAAATGCAAACTTACGCCGTTTTTGACACTTTTAGCCCCTGTAAGATCATATAAGCATGTTTTCGCACACCGAACCTATCAAAGCTTATTTCTAAGCCATGTTTAGGTTATATATGGTATGTTTAACTTATGATCAAGTTCCGAACTGTACGTTACCTTACGAATCGGTATAGTTTCGCAGTTTGACGCAAATAGTCCCTACGATCGAGTAAACTTGTTTTTGTCGTACCAAACCTTCCAAAACTTATTTCTAAGTTATGTAAAGGTTATTTAAGGTACGTTAAGCCTATTTCACTATCCCGGAGTGTTTGTCGCGTTAAACTGATTAAGTTTACGCACCAGTGCGCGTATAACTTTCCAGAAAGTGAGTTAAAGCTTGAAATCAAACAAGAATTGATATTTGCAAATGATACACATATTTATACAAATCTCAAGTATAAAACACAATATTTCATTGGATTTGCATTTGTGTGATGGTCGTAGTGACACAGGTGTCACAGTCTACAGGAGTTTATACTGATAAAACCATATATTTTATGGTTTCAAATTATTGGTATACACTAGGTGAGTGGAACATCGTTGCTTTTGATGTTCTTAGTGAGACTTTCAGAATGCTTCATTTTCCCGAGAGTATTGTAGTCAATCCTTGCCAAGGGCATTTTTTGACCATCGGAAAGAGGTTGCATTTGATTGTTATTAGAAAGTCTGCTGAGCTAACTGCTGATTTGCTCAAATATGAAGAAGAAGGCTGGATGAAGGTGTTTGTTTTCAATAATCCTCGTGTAGTTAATTATGTAGATAGTCGCCGAAGTACTAATATAATTGAAGACAACAAGTGGCTGATAACAAGCATCTGGGGGGACATGATTGAAGTTGATCTGAGCAAAGAACTTCTGAAATACCTCCAACATTTTGACAACTACAATGGTCCGAAAGGAGCTTTACTTATCGAAACTACTGTTTCACCAATTGATTAGGAATTAGGATCCTGTATTTTATTGAATGCTATTTGCTGTTTTGACAATTGAAATTTTTATATAATTATGTTGATGCATTTATTGTCTATCGCCTTCGTCAATCCGAGTCTAGTGAGAAGCCGGAAGAAATCAAGCGCATAATGTCATATTTAGTTAGAAATGGCAAGGTGGCAAACTTGTAATTAATGAGAACTTTCATTAAGTTGCCTTGACCATATAAATAGGAGGTTATGTCATGATTTTAGTTAGATTTTTAGAAGAGTTAGGAGAAGAGACTTGGAAGACTTCTAGGGAGAGAAAGTCTAGAGAGAGAAAGTGGTGTAATCGTGATTCTTGTACCGTTCAAGTCGTATTTCTCAATGGAATCACGTTAGTAGTACGTTATTGTGTGTTCGGTCACGCACGTTCATGGATTCCGCACGTGAAACGTTCGTTACGCAATCGAACGGTCGAAAAACCGGTCCTACAATTGGTATCAGAGCTAGGAGCTCGATTGCACGATCAAACACATCGTTTTCGTACCAGATTTCAGCGATTTCAGAGCCGATTCAGATCCGATTTCATCTATAACTTCATCTTCTACCTACTTTTCACGTTTTTCACTGAAATTAGTCAAATTGAATAGGTTTTCATGGTCCGTTTCGTCTGATTTTTGGATATGTTGTGCGTATAGACCTGATCTACAACCCTACCAAGTTTCAGCTCGAAACTCCAAGTCGTTTAGGAGTAATCGCGGTTTTTCGGTCCGAATTCGCGTCATACGATCAGATCAGCAAGGTTCGCTCATTTGGTAATACAGGTTCGCATATTCGAACAATTCAGGTCCGCTCGTAGAAATTGAACAGGTTCGCTTATTGGGTAACAGAAACAGGTCCGCTCAAACGTCAATGTTTGGTTCGCTTATTTGACATTTAGGTCCGCTTATAAGGTTCCAAAGTGGTTCGCTCTTTTGTCATCGTCTTCACATGATGTTCTGATCATTACAGGTTGTTGTCGGCGTCTGAATATGAAGTCCTTTGTTTCACCGACCCACTAATTGTGCAGCCTTAAAGCACCGTCATTTTAATTGTTGTTGTGCACGTGAAACAAATTAAACAAAGGTTCAATCAAAGTGTATTGCACGTGAAAGATGGCAGGTGTATTGCATGTGAAGCTCATAAATTGAATTCTGTGATCATTAAAGGGGTGGGCAGCTTTATCAGTGAAGTGTTGTCGGCTGAAATATAGTTGAAAGAGGCCCCTTTACATAGCCCCATTATAATATAAGGGTCCAATCAAAGGCTTTGTTACAACCGCCCGAAGCACCGCCCCGTTCACATTTGTTGGTTACCGTCCCATTAATATCACCGCCCCTTGTTTAAACTCGGCCCACTCCCAGCCCGTGTTCCACCACCCCACTAAGGTTGTTGTTGTTACCTGATTGCACCGACCCATTATATACTCACGGCCCAATCAATAAATTTGTGCCGCCCACTATATAAAAGATCCAATAAAGTGAAAAGAAAATTGTGTTTATCGGCCCAAGGTTCAATAGTGTCAGCTATTTTTGGACGTGAAGTCACAAGTTTAAAGTTGTCATATAAAGTTTTGTCAGTTTTGTGATCATATAAAGTGGTCAGTTTTGTGGATTAATACGGCCCAAATCACCAACAAGTTTAAAAAAAAAAAATCAATTGGTTACACTTGTGGCCCAATTGTTGTGAATAATTGTGTGGAGATTGACAGTTCATTAAAAGTGGTCACAAGTTTTAATCGGATAGTTCATTAATCGGAAAATAAAATTCTTATACTTCATAAGTGGGCTCATAGATATCATTTGAATCGATTTTATTTGAGTTCATTTGAACCGAGATACTTTGTATTAGGGCTAAATTGTAGGTTTCAAGTTAAACCAAATTTAGCTAAGTGGTTTGTGTGGTCTTGAATTAGTGGGCCGCTAGATCGTCAATTTCTGGGTTACAAACGTTTAGTGAGATTCGTGGAAGTTAAAATCTTTGTGAAAATTGAGATTTTGTGAACACCCAAGTTGGTTGAAAATCATCATCAGTTCGTACATTCACTCGAGCTAATCCACGCTAAATCTGTTGTCGCCGGATTTTCATCACTCAATCGGATTTTCATCTGGTTTATTTGTTTTGAAAAGGATATTGAACGAGTGTGAATTTTCGTATCATTCGAAAATTGGTTTCGTGAATTTTTCATTATCGAAGATGGATTCTGAAATTTATACTGCACTGAACAAGTTTTATAATTTTTCAGGTATCGATGGAGAATCGATTGAAGAATTGATCAAAAGATATATCGAGTTGTATTGGGAGATGGTGAGATTGAAGATAACCAAGACTAATGAGGAATGGGTTAACAAGTTAGCAAATGTTTTACCGGGTGATGGGTGGAGAACGTATTTGTCAGATTTGAAGAAGATATACTTAGACGTGAATTTGAGCTTGTTTATCGAGAAGATTAAAGAACGAGAACTTGAAATTCAAAAGATTAGTAATTCAGAAGCAGCTGATGAAGAAAAATTAAAATCTGAGGAAATCGTTCGAGAGGAAGAAGAGCAGGTTAAAGAGATTTCAGCTATCAAGGTGGAGAAGAAAGCTGAAATTGTAAATATGACTGAGAAGTGCTTAGACTGTGAAAATCTGAAATCCAAAATGCCAAACTCTTGAGGGATTTAGAGAGTTTGACATTAGAAAACGAAAATCTTAAAAATTCAGAAAATGTTTTGAAAATTCAAATAAAAAATTTAGAAAATGAAAAATTAAAGATGGGAAAAGAATTTCAAAGTCAAATGAAACTTCTTCAAGATGGGAGAGATGTGTTTAGTAAAAACAATATCGAAAAGCAAAAAATGATCAATTCTCATCTTGAAAAGATTATTCGACTTGAAAAAGAAGGTGAGCAAGCTCGAAAGAAGATCAACGAGCTTGAATCGAAAATGAAAGGTTTTGTGACCTCTTCAGCGTATGTGAATATTTCATGCCCAAAACCGGTCAATTCAATTCCAATAAGTGACATTGTCACAAACTTTGACAATGTCAAAGTTGAAGATTGTGATGAGAAATCTGATGATGTAAATGAAAAAATTGAAAAACAAAAATTGTTTTTAGAATTAAAAGAAAAATTCAAAAATACTGTTTTGCAATCTACTGAAATAGGTGAATGCTCAAAGCAAAAACCTGTTAAGAAGATTGTTGAACAAAAACAAATTGTTAAAAAGTCGAAAAATGTTCAAAACAAAAATAAAAGCTCATCAGATCAATCATCCAATCGCAATCAAAGATCACAAAAATTGAAAAACGAAAACTCAAAAATTGTTGGTAATAAGTGGTGCAGGTTTGACCACAGTGCTCAAAAGTCAAATCCAACAATCAAGAAGAGGAAAGAGTATCACCAAGCCAAACAGTGCTTTGATCTGAGCGTTTGGTGTGACAATGGTGATTGGTACGACAACAGAGTGTGTTACAGATGCGGCTATCAAGGACACATTGATGTTAACTGCCAGAGTTGGAGATATGAGACGAGGAGATGCTATAATTGTCAAATCAAAGGTCACATTGCCAGGGATTGCCCAAGGAAATCAAGTGAAAGATTGAGGGTTAATTCTCAGAAAGTGGCAAATAAAACAGTCAAAGAGAAGCCCAAGGAACTGAAAGTTTCAGAACAGAAAGTCAAAGAACAGAAGGTTCAAGAACCTAAAGTTCTAGAAAAGAAAGTGAAGCTTTCTCAAGGGCAAAAAGACAAACTGCGAAAGAAGAGGAAGAAGGCGAGAGAATATCTCGAGAAGATTTTGTCCTCGGGTTCACCGGACAGATCGAATAAGAGTTCTGATGAATCAACTTCCTCGATTGCAAAGTCAAGCAAGATGAATTCATCAGATACAAATCTGAGGACGAAAAAGGAAAAGAAGAAGGTAACATTTTGTGGCAATGAATCTGTTTCTTCGGAAACAAAGGAGCCACATGTCGGCGATGAATCTGGCTCATTAAAGTCAGACAAGCCACATTCAGGCAATGATTCTGGTTCGTCAAAACCAGAAGAGCCGGTTGTTGAGATAAAATCTGAGAATTCAGGTTTAACAATGGATGATGCAAACTTTCCTCCATTATTGAACAAGAATTCAAAATCACCCAAGGACAGTCAGGCTTGGGTGAAACTTTTCAAATGAAAAACCTGACTTGCCGGAGTTCCCAGGTTGGTAAGCGTGGAACATGAATCGGCACATTTCTTGAGAAATTTCACTCTGGTGATTTTTCGTCTTTCAAAAGATAAATCAGGGACATTCAGTTGTACTTGATTCATCTTTCCTAGAAGTGGTAATTTGTAAAACAAGGTGATGAAACCCCGAGTTTATGAGACGACACACAAAACTAATTTTTCCAGAAAAACCATTTTGATTAAAACAAACTTAAGTGTTTTGAAATCACAATGGGAAAATAGTTTGTTGTGAGGGGGAGTTCTGATTGTTTACGCTATGTGGATGGAGAATTGATGCGATTCTCATCATGTTGTCAATTTTGTACAGTTTGTTTCAAATTTTCTCAGAAAATCAAAATTGAAACATATTTTGATTTTAGGGGGAGAAAAATTTTAAAAAAATTAGAAAATTTGAAAATGTCAAAAACATTGAAAAATTGTAAAAATGAGTTTTGTTGCGAAATAGGAGGAAATGATAGTAAATCAGTTGGACTATCACAGCACGCTAAAGAAATGTAATGCCAAAAGTGATAAACGGTCTCACTGATGATGTGACGATAGGTTTTTGTACATTTAGTAGATTTATTCAGGATATAAACCTAAAATTTCAAACTTGTGAAATTCGTGGGGAACACTACTTGGATATATAGGTAACCCCTGAAATCTCGTTTGAAAGGTCTCGTATTCTGATATACTAGGTGTTTATACTCTATGATGTCTGGGGTATTATTCCAGGACTTCTGCTGAACGGTAGTTCTGACCTAGTCCTTGGCTAATACTTTCCGCAAAATGCTTGAAACATAGCATAAAGCCCTCAGCTGATTAAACAATAAAATTGATAATCATCTGTTGTAGCTGAAAAGATCCTCTAAAGGGGACACACTGCTAAGTCGAAGCTGATATCTCTCTGCTGAACGGAAGTTCTGACCTGAGATCCCTCAGTTCTCGCATTTAACCCCTAATTTATGTACAGATATCATTGTAGTATTCTTGCCTGTAAGACTGAATATTGGGATTCTGGATACGGGAGTATATTCAAGAGGTGGGACACATGAATCGAACTAAGTTCATAAAATACTTAAATAGTATCCTGAATAGATTGAAAATTGTATGAAAATTTAAGAGGACAACTATATCGTCAATCAATGTGAATCGTTTAGAACTTAAAATGTCTAAAAGCTTAACGGTGCGTGTGATGTGTCTCAAAAACTAATATGATCCTCTTACACAAACTCACAAAAATATGTTTGTACATATTTCATTTCTGCATTTAATTTCTGTTATTGCATTTATGTTTTTTAATTTGAAAAATCCAAAAAGATTTTCGACAACTAATGTTGGAGAGCTGATTTTCAAAATCTCAAAGGCTAAACATGATGAACAGACAGGTTGGTTAAGTGGTTTGAAATGTTTAAAATGATTCATTAGGTTGAATCAGAAATTGGAATGTTTCAAATGTTGAAAAGTTTTAAATATGAAAATTCTCAAATGTTTAGTTGATTCATTAAGTTGAATCACAACTTTATTGGTTTGTAATAGAGAGGTTGAGATGTGCAGGTTTCTGATTGTTGATACGGAAAGCCAGGTGTCGATCCCAAAAGCACGGAAGCTTGACGAAAGGGGGAGCCTGAAGAGCCTGAAGAAAGAGAGCAACGGAAGCTGAAGACAAATCCACCGGGATTCTGTTTGAGCTAGAGTAGTTGAAGACTCTCACTAAAGATTCTGTCAACATTCAAGGGGGAGTTTGTTAGTGCAGTTGTCTGTCGACTACATCTTCGTTCGAGTTTAAGAGAGAGAGAAAGTCAAGTTGCTACGAGTTTCACTACGAGATTGACTACGGCAATATCCAAGGGGGAGATTGTTGATGCATTTATTGTCTATCGCCTTCGTCAATCCGAGTCGTAGTGAGAAGCCGGAAGAAATCAAGCGCATAATGTCATATTTAGTTAGAAATGGCAAGGTGGCAAACTTGTAATTAATGAGAACTTTCATTAAGTTTCCTTGACCATATAAATAGGAGGTTATGTCATGATTTTAGTTAGATTTTTAGAAGAGTTAGGAGAAGAGACTTGGAAGACTTCTAGAGAGAGAAAGTGGTGTAATCGTGATTCTTGTACCGTTCAAGTCGTATTTCTTAATGGAATCACGTTAGTAGTACGTTATTGTGTGTTCGGTCACGCACGTTCACGGATTCCGCACGTGAAACGTTCGTTACGCAATCGAACGGTCGAAAAAACGGTCCTACAAATTAGTTGTGTTAAAATTATTAATCATGCTTGTTATTTAAATTAAGTAAATGAATATTGATGTTTGAGAGTGTAAAAGCTTGTAATATTGGCAAAGGTCTGTTTAAATGATCAAAGCTCTGTTATTGGGAACAGATGTTTCAAAATTAAACAGTGGTTGATACATCTGTTGACTTGGGTCAACAGATGGATGAACTTTGTTTGTTGTTTGAAACTTGTAGTTTTTATATAATTAGTTGTGTTAAAAATATTAACCATGTTTGTTATTTAAACTAAGTAAAAAAATATTTAGGTTTGAGAGTGTAAAAGCTTGTAGTATTGGCAAAGGTACGTTTAAATGATCAAAGCTCTGTTGTTGGGAACAGATGTTTAAAAATAAAACAGTGGTTGATACATCTGTTGATTTTGGTTAACAGATGTTTGGAATTACTGTTGAGAAAACTGTGGTTGAAACCGTTGTTCGGTTAAAATGGTGGTTTAAAACCACTGTTGGGTTAAAATAGTGTTTTGTGGAGGTTGAAGGGGATTGAAATGACTGATGGGTTAAAATATTGTTTTTTTTTTTTTTTGGAGCAGGAAGATTCTTGAATCACTGTTTATATAAGGATTGTTGTTAAAGCTCAGTGTTTTAATCCACTGATAGGGTATACACTGATAGTTATAGTCAGCTACTGTTTTTATTTTCAGCACCGTAATATTGGCAAAGGTATGTTTAAATGATCAAAGCTATACACATATCTATATATTATGTCAATATATGTTATGCATGTTAAATATCTTTTATATTTACTTATAGTTGTCTTTTAGCTATAATAAATAACATGTTTTGGTACAATATTTATACACATATCTATATATTATGTCAATATATGTTATGCATAATTTTCTAAGAATCGACCCGTGTTTGCACACAGGTCTTACCGCTTCAGTGGTTGAAACACCAGTTGTTCCAACAAATAGTAATTAATCTAAATAACTTTCCCGAGCCCGGGAAGCAATCCCGGGTAAAAACCTAGTATATGATAAGTATAGATTTGAGAATACCTTCAATGAATGACACGTGTCCAAAAGTTGGTTTCTTTTATTATATTAGGTAGATTCCTTAATTTCTTTCAATATGTTGGGCCATTTAGGATAATTGGGTTGGGCTGGGCCGTTCACAATAGTTGCTTCTTTGTGTTTTTTGATTTGGTGTCCCTGTCTCTATTTGATTGATTTATATGATATGTTAAAATATTTGTATGTATAGGAAATGAGGAATAGTAATCTCTGTCTGATTGAATTTTATGTTATATAAGCAGATTAGGCATATGTATATATCTTGGTTATGTGAAAATAATAAATAATGCCTTGTGTATATCTTTTACGAAATACTTGTATGAACTTCCAATGGATATGTTAATGTGGCCATAACACTCTCTAGATATGAGATCAAATGTATGTAGATCAGTTATGGTTGCCTGAAAGCTATTTTTTTCTTTTATATCTGAGATATTATTTGATTGTATAGAACTATAGATTGTCAACTTTTTACACATCACTTGTGTGACATATGATGAAGAGAACAAATATAATTTATGTGCAAAATACTCATTATACACCGCACACATACACGTATAGATTTGGCTAACGGGTCAAAACACGCTTAGATTGAAACAACTCATTCTATTAGTCTAGGATGAAACGAGCCGGGCTTGCTTGGGTTAACTACAAACACTTTATTGTCCGTTTATTCAATCATTTTTTAGTTCTCTTGCATGTTGATTAACAATCATATTTCAACTTGCTTCACCATGTATTGAGTGGTATGATATGCAATACTATTCCCCTGAATTGTGAAAGCTTAGGCACATTGGCATTTTAAAATTAGGCTTGAAACATTTATTAATACAATGATTTTAAAATTATGCTTGAAACATTTATTAAAACAGTGATGCTATGTATTTAAAATATAAAATACGTTAACTAATTGTGTAGTATGTTTTTATAGGTTATAGCCCCTAGAGTGGTCAGTATGTTCTTTTTTTACAAGTTATAGCTAAGAACGTTTATTTGATGGTGGAAATTTATGTTCCATTGTTATAATAATAAGTTTTGTTAACTTTTCTATTATTATTTCTTATAAATATTTAGCTTGTGAAATGAAGACAACAAAAAGTAATGTATATTAGTAATGGGGAGGTTCATTTGAGAAGAAAAAGAATAAAGGGTAGAATTGTAAAACATTAAATAGTTTTTTCTCTCATTTAATTTATTATTATCTTTGACTAATTAATTAATCATAAAGACTATCATCTTCCACACTAAATTTTTTGCCTACATACATCAAAATTTATCCTACACATTTTGAAATTTATCCTACACATATTGAAATTTATCTTACACAGCTCGTAATTCATCTTACACACCTCGTAATTCATCCCACACTTTAAATTATTTTTTTTCTTCTTTCAAAAAATATATATTTTTTTGAAAATAAGTTATATATTTAATGTAGTTAGCTATTAAAAAGGAAGACTACCAATTAATGATCTAAGTTTACCAATATACCCTTACACTAATATTAAATACAAAAATTAAATGAAGTAAAATGAAGGACTTTTATTGGTTGAAATTTATTCTTTTTTATTCTTACAAAAAAATTCTTCTCATTTGAACTCTTCACTATTAGTAATAATTGTTAAAGAAAAGATATTTGTGGGATCGGTTACACATCATTTCCCAATTTACCCAAGATTGTGTCTAGCAACCAGGTGTCTGATTCCCGTAATTACAATTCCCAAATTAGCAGCATTGCCTTTTTAGTTATGATTCTTCTTGTATTTATAGTGGCTCTCTTCTTGTAATTCATATACAAAAAATACCATCATATTCGAAACATTCATTGTTCTTGTTATCATGGTAACAGAGCAGTGTACTTGGTCCTAGGACCTACCTGCTCATCACCTACCCAACTTTTTCACCCACAATCAAAACATAACCACTATGTCCGACGAAAACAGTCAGAGTAATGACCTTGCTCTACAAATCACCAATCTCCTCAAAAACAGTCTTCACAACCAAAACCCCCCTCAAAAGCAAAACTTGTCGGATAACCTGACAATTAGTATCAAACTCAAGAACAAGAATTATGCCTTGTGGGCCAGAATGATCCTAGTCGCCACTGGTGGCAAATCAAAAAACCTTGAGCCACTTGTCTGAAAACCCACCTGATAAACTCGATGTAAAGTATGAACAATGGGAACAAGACGATCTGATTGTATTCTCATGGTTAATACAAAACATCGAGCCCTCCCTTACAAGCAACCTAACCGAGTATCACACAGCAAAAATGCTATGGGATGCTCTAGTAGTTACCTATAGTAGCGGAAAGGATAAATTGCAAACCTTTGACTTACACTTCAATGTAAATGAACTCAAACAGAATGGCTCACTATTAGAAGATTTCTGGATTATTCTACAGGGCATCTAGGGAGAAATTGAAAGAAGCGATCCAAACCCTATGACCTACGCAACCGACATAGCAACCTACAATCGCCTCAGATCTGAACAAAAACTTTTTCAGTTTCTCAATGCCTTAGATCATAGATATGACCACATAAGGATGAAGTTCTCCTGTGGGACCTGTTACCTTCCGTAGAAGGTGCCTATGCAGCAGTTAGGAAAGTGATGGTGCATTAAGGGATACTTAGGTCAGCCATCGAAGGTTCTGTTGAAGAGACGTGGTGGCGGGATTAGCCGCCAACGGGTCACACCCACCAGAGGCGTTACGGTTTTTGTCGAGGGGACAATCGGACCAAATGAAGAACAACGGCAGACCACCACCGTAGATAGATAAATCAAAGCCAAAGTATGATCATTGTGGTATGGCTAAACACACGAAGGAACAATGTTTCAAGTTAGTTGGCTTCTCGGAGTGGTGGACTCATGGGCATAAGAAAGGAAAGGCGGCGGCTAAACAGGGAGGGAAAGGGCAGCTTCCATGGGTAACCTAGAGGCCACCAGCTCTGGCAGTGAGGGAACTCCCAACAACCGAACAGGAGGTTTGGTAGCTATGGCGGCATGTTACGAGGATGGTGATCGGATGACAAGTACAAGGGTTGAGAGTTCTCTCTCAAACCCTTATGAGCACAACAATAAACAAAACTCTCCCACAATTTCTAAAAAAATGCAAATAGACCCTTTAAATGGTCAAGTCTTTAATACCTATAAAACCCGTGGTCATAAAAATGAAAGGCCTTGGATTTTTGATTGCGGGGCCACATATACTATGACTTTTGAAAAATCAGATTTTATATCTCAGTCTAAGCCAAAAAGGACACATGTTTAAACAGTTGATGGGAATGTGATTAACGTTACCGGCGGAGGGACAATCGAAATACCACCGACTCTCAATCTTTCAAATTGTCTTTATGTGCCATCATTGTCACATAAGTTACTATCAATTAGACATGTAACAAAAAGATGAATTGTACGGTTTTGATGCATCCCATATTTTGTATCTTGCAGGATATCAGGACGGGAGCGATCATTGGGCGTGGCACTGAATGCCAGGTATTGTACTATGTGGATGAAGTGGCATAGAATGGTATTGTGATGTTAGCTCATGGAACTATAAGTCGAGAAGCTTGGTTATGGCATAAGTGGTTAGGACACCCCTCTATTGGTTACTTACAACTTTTATTTCCTTAGTTGCTTCCTTCGAATGCTAAAACAGATTGTGAAACTTGTTTCTTTGCCAAAAGTCATCGTGCAACCTTCAAACCTAATAACACAAAGGTTGACTCACCTTTCCCATTCGACTCTAATTAACGGGGGACAAAACGTTAGATATTTTCTTCTATTTATTGGTGATTGCACACGAATGACATGGATTTATTTTTTAAAACATAAATCCGATGTGTTTGATAACTTCACTATGTTTCATGCAATGATTAAAACACAATTTAAACAAAGTGTTCAAGTTTTACGATCCGACAACGGAACAAAGTTTGTAAACAATTCAATGAAACAAATTTTGACTAAACTAGGTGATAATTCATCAAACATCGTGCACACATACCCTCGAACAAAATGGTGTCACTGAGCGTAAAAGCGTATCCTCCTTGAAATAACCCGGGCTTTCTTACTTGAATCCCATGTTCCAAAATCTTTTGGCCCGAAGCTGTGGCCATTGCCACTTACCTCATCAATCGAGTTCCAACCAACGCCCTAAAAATTAAAATCCCTCTACAAACCTTATCAGAATTCACCAAACTCCCACCAGAACTTACCCTTGAGCCACGTGTCCTTGGGTGTTCCGTCTTCGTTCACATACCCAAAGCAGATCGCACGAAACTTGACACGTGTGCTGAAAAAATGTGTGTTTCTTTGTTATGGAGTCCATAAAAAGGTTATCGATGTTACAATCCTCAAACAATTCACATGTTCACGACCATGAACTGTGATTTTCTTGAGACCTCTTTCTAATACACCCAACAGAGTGGTCAGGGGGAGAATGAGCATGACACACTAAGTTGGCTGGTACCATCATCTGAAGAGGTTCATCACAGTACCCAAACAGGACCATCATCCACACAATCTATGGCACCAAGAGTCAATGAACATGATCCTTCCAACCTGACATCTGAGGTGAGCAACTTTCAAGCTGGTTTATCTAATGATGATTTATCTAATGATAATGATATTGAGGAAGAAACAGGGACAAAACAAGGTGGTGAAACTGAACAAAAGAGTGAACCCATACAAGAGACACAAATGAGACAACTAGTGAAGAGAACCAAGAATGGTATGTTCTACCACCAAGGGTGAACAAAGGGATTCCTCCTAAACGGTATTCTCCAAAAAAGGAGACTCGAGGCTCTAGATATCCAATGGCGAACATAGCCGAGGGAAACTTATCTAAAGAAGAAAAAGCATTCACCTCATCTCTATACTCTGAAAAGATTCCCAACTCAGTAGAACAAGTCCTCGAGTTAATCAATTAAAAGAAAGCAACAGAAGTTGAAATGGATGCCCTGAAAAAGAACAACACATGGGAAATCAGCACAATTCCCCCGGGAAAGAAGTCTGTAGGGTGTCGCTGGGTTTTCTCGATAAAACATAAGCCGGATGGCATGATTAAAAGATACAAAGCACGGTTATTTACCAAAGGATACACTCAGACATATGGGTTAGACTACTCAGAAACTTTCTCTCCGGTAGCAAAAATTGACACTATTAGGGTCCTTTTCTCACTCACTGCAAATAAGGGTTGGCCACTTCATCAATTTGACATGACAAATGTTTTTCTTCATGGGGAGCAAAATAAGGAAGTGTATATGGAGGGACCACCTGGATTCACAGAAGGCTTTCAACCGGGAGAGGTATGTCGGTTAAAAAAGTCTCTATATGGTCTAAGACAATCTCCACGGGCATGGTTTGGTAGGTTTACTCTAGCTATGAAAGGGTATGGCTTTAAGCAAAGCAACTCTGACCACACCCTTTTCCGAAGGAAACGAGGTAAACTTGTAACATCTCTGATTATCAATGTAGATGATATGATCATCACTAGAAATGATGAAGTTAAAGGAAAGGTTATTTACCGAATACGAAATTAAAGACCTGGGAAGGCTTAAGTACTTTCTTAGGATTGATGTACTAAGATCCAAACAGGGAATATTTATCTACCAAAAGAAATATATTCTTGACTTGTTGGCTGAGATAGGAATGGTTGATTGTAAGCCTGCTGATACCCCTATAATCGTTAATCATAAACTTCAAATTGCTGAGGGATCAGAGCTAAAAAATAAAGACAGATATCAATGAATGGTGGGCAAACTAATATATCTTTCACATACTCATCCAAGTATTGATTATGGCGTTGGGGTAGAAAGTCAATTCATGCACCAACCCAGACCTCTCATATGGAAGCAGTTCTAAGAATCATCAGATATCTCAAAGGTACAGCCGGATATGGAGTTTTGTTTAGATCAAATGGAAATTTGGATATCCAAGCATATATAGATGCAAATTGGACAGGAGACCAAGGGAACCTGGTTATATGGAGGAGTAAAAAAAATGTAGTTGCCCTCTCAAGCGCAGAGGCTGAATTCAGAGGTATAGCATGTCGCAACCCCCGACCCCTAACTTTGGGAATGGGCGGCCGCAAACCAGTATCAGTGGTATCGGTGTTTATCAATTTGGCAGCGGAATTTACATCAGGATAGTAGTTAGGAAATATTTTATCAGAGTAAAACAGCACATTTTTATAACTAATAAATACATGGGAAATTCCCAAGTTTCTATTACAAACACGTTTATAGGGATAAACCCTAATTTATTGAAATAAAACATCTTCTTTATTTAGGTAACTTTTATAGCTACTTTTCCAAGCCTTCAGTGCTGTCCAGCTGGCTTCTATTTGGCTTTCACATTTTGTTACCTGAAACGCGTTTAAAATATTTTATCAGCAAGAAATACTGGCGAGTGAATCCCAGTTTAATCAAGAAAAGTTTTATCATTTTACAACATTGAGGGCAACCCGCAATTACATTTGTTTACATCTACTTTAATTACCACCCACAGTACTTTCAATCCTCACTGGTGGTAATGTTACTACTCACACTGTAGTAACAAATTTTGTATACAAAACCCCAATATACCGACGATAATTGTAGAATTACAAATACTCAATCACTGTGAAATATAATTTAAACATTTGAGGTTTGGTGAAAATAGTTCACAAAAAGGAGATTACTTACTTTGCTACTTTAGGTACTTCCTTGTGACTTCCTGGTTATAATCTATTAATTAAAACAATGCACACGTGTTAGTAAAATAACCCAATTTTACATTAGTTATACCCTCCTCGAGACAGAACTCCAACGACTGAGTCAGGCAAAGCCTCGACATGCGTTACGGAGCACTAGATCAATCGGGCAGCGTATCTAATACGTAACCGGGGGTTATAATAATTACAACGAGGCAGACCTTCGCTAATTAGGGGGGTATTATACCCGATATATTAATTACTATTCAGAATTGAGAGAGAATTCGAAAGTTTTGAACGAAAATCAACTGAAGCTCGATCGTCCAATTTATAGGGCCTGATCACGGGTCTCTTGCGCCCCACGACGGAGATAAGAGGGGCCGTCGCGCCTCGCGAGCTAGGCTAGCTAGGGCCTAGCCTTGGCCAATCACCGGTATAGCTTCGACATGACATGGACACGTGGCGGCTCAGGGGGCGGCCTGGTGGCCAAGCTGTCGCGCCCCGCGACAGCCTTGCTTGGCTCTGTCGCTCCCCGTGAGAGCAATAAAATATTGTTTTTGTTAGTGCATGCGTCTGTCGACTTCGTCTTGTATCGATTCTTGTATAGAACTAGTTAGATCAGGTCATGAAAAACAAGAAAGTGTGAATTAGAGGTGATTCCGGTTGAAATGGACACCAAGTCATTTCAAGCGAAATCAAATTGATTCTAATTTTGCTTGAGTTATACATGCTATTTTCGCTTGAATGTTTTATGTTAATTCCGCTTGAAATGAACATGGTCATGTTCAAGCGGAATCACATTGCCTATATAAAGGGCATTCCAAGCGAAATCAGTAGAGATTTTTCCGGTTTGTGCAACGAAGTGATGCCGAAGTGTCGTCACGCTGTAAAACGTCATCATATCAATAATATCGATAGTTAAAGTGATTTGTGTGCTGAATTGAACTTGATACGTCTGTTTCCGCCTTTCGTATTGAGATAAACTCTTCTGATCGACTTGTTTGGGTCCGCATTCGATCCTACAAGTGGTATCAGAGCTCAGGAGGAAGAGTTCATATCAATTCAGCTGCGAATTCTGTTTTCTACACCTTCTTTTTCAAAATTCAAAATTTTCCATGGTTAAAATTGGCTAAATTTCTCACATAATGTGCGCAACAGTGTTTTAACAAAGCCTTGAAAGTTTCAGGCCTAAAATCGATCTAAAACTGATAAATTTTGTAATTCCGCTTGAAAATCAACGAAAGAACGATGACGTCAGCAGCATTTCAAACGGAATTAGAGCTTAATTTCGCTTGAAACCGGTATTCCGCTTGAAATTTCATCGTGATTCCGCTTGGAATTTGTCCTTCTTTCGCTTGAAACTGGTATCTCGCTTGAAATTGCTTTGTTATTTCGCTTGAAAACGACATTTCACTTGAAGTGATTCCGCTCGAATCACTATTCCGCTTCAAGGTTAATCTCGCTTGAACATACCTGGTGATTCCACTTCAAGGTGCTATTTCGCTCGAAAGTGTATCCAGCTTGAAAGTTGTTTTCGCTTGAACAGAACAGTTTGTAAACTTTGAAAAACCAAATCATGGACGAGGAATTTTATAACGCATTCGCTACCCTGGTTAAGCCAATCACTCCTGCACAGAACACGATGTTGGAAAATGAAACGGGGACTATGCAAAAACCACCTAAGCTCATGAACATAGAGGAGTATAAGGGTTGGGAAGGACGTTTTGAGAACTGGGTACAAGCAAACTATTTAGATGCTTGGGAATGTGTTGAGACAAAATACGTTAGACCGACAAATGACGATGAAGAGGAGATTGCTATCAAGGATATGAGTGTGGATGATAAAAAGAAATATAAGAATGAAAAAATGATGCTAAGTCTGGTACAACAAGCTGTGAAAGAAGACATCTTGGTCTTGCTGCAACACAATGGTAGTGCTTATTCAATCTAGAAAGCTTTAAGATCAAAGTTTGTTGGTAGTCAAGAAATGATAAAGAACAAAAAATCACTCTTGAAAAAAGAGTTTGATCTATTTAGAGGTTTGAAAAATGAGAGCACAAAGCAGATTATTGAAAGGTATTGCAATTTGTTGGTAAACATGAGGAGAGTAAGCATCAACAAAGACAATGAAGAGTTGATTGAGAAACTGGCTGATGCATTGCCACACGAAACTTGGGGCACATA
Organism: Helianthus annuus; assembly: GCF_002127325.2. Lineage (NCBI taxonomy): Eukaryota > Viridiplantae > Streptophyta > Magnoliopsida > Asterales > Asteraceae > Helianthus > Helianthus annuus. Next base: position 129,101,543 of record NC_035443.2, on the reverse strand, counting down.
CTTGATGATGCTAAGGAACAAGAAGGGTTTTAGCAATCTGACACTTAGCAAATTCATTGAAAAGATTGAGGCTCAGGAGATGGAACAGATAAAAGTTTCAAGAATGAAAGTGTTTGATGTGAACAAGACATCGGTTTGTACTACAAAGCAGGATTGACTGATAAGACAAACATGTCACCGAAAGTTGAAACTGCATTTAATGAAAAGGGTTCATCAGGAGGTTCATTTAAAGGATCAAGCAGCAAAATGAGTTTTTCTTCATATCCTTCATTTGATCCGAATTTGGCAACAACAAAGAATGGCAGGAAATTACAGTGCAATATTGTTTTGAATCTTGAGGATGATCAAGATTATACAGAAGAAGTTGCAAAAAGCCACATGTCTTTGTTGGGGACTGTTCTAGAATCATATGGAAGTTTTGTTGCAGGTCGGATCGGGAATCCAATGCTGACAAAGGAGGATTACGATCAAATCGATGCTGAAGAGATGGAGCTAATGGACATAAAATGGTGTTTGGCTAGTGTGCTGAGGAGAGCTGAGAAATTCAAGCAGATCACAGGAAGAGATGATCTCCGTGAGGCTAATGTTTCTACTTTAGGTTTCGATAAATCTAAAGTCACTTGTTTTCGTTCCAGGGAAAAACGACACTTCAAGAGGGAGTGCACCAATCGCGAGGCAAGTGGAGCTCAAAATCCTTTTAACAACAATGATCACTACCGGAAGGCCATCTACCATCAAGTTGCTCAACAACCAACTCAACAACAGGCACAAACTGCACATGGAAGGAATGTGATTGAAGAATCTTCAAAGAGAGCTTGTATGGTGAATCAAGATGAAAAGAAGCCATCAACAGGGTTCAACTGGGACAAATATATTCCATCTGATGCTAAAGCATGTGTGATTGATCAAGATGATGAAAAGTTACCTGAAGGATTTAGCTGGGATAATTTCAATTGGGATGATTATGATCCTAATAAAGCTCCAGTTCACACAGCTTTTGTTGCTCGAATTGAAGAAGTTAGTGATGATGACACTGAATATTATGCAAAAAGAATGAGAGATCATTTAAAAATGATGGCTGAAAGCGACAGTGAAGATGAGAAAGCTAAGCAGAAAAAGAAAAAGATCAAAACACCGGTTAGCAGTGATGATGAAGATGTTCCGGTGGTCAGTAGAAAAGTTAAAGAAGTTCCAAAGTTCAAGATTAGTGAAGAGGTTGATGCCAGGGAGATTCCTGTGAATTGTGAAACCTGTGAGATCATGAAGAAGAAAAACAGTGAGTTGATCAACAACATGAACAGGTTAAAGGAATCTTATGATGTGTTGAACAAAGCAATGAATATGTACAATGACACAAGTGAAGAACAGGCAACAGCAATGAAGACACTTCAAGGAGCGTTCATGATCAAACAGAAAGTTGTGAACAACTACATCGAGAAGTGCGCTGTTTTAGAACAGAAACTGGAGGCTCAAAGAATTGAAACTGAAAGAGTTAATCGTTTGTTGAAAAGTTACTCATGTACTTCTTATGTCATTGACAGGATTTATCCAACTGTTGAAGGCATGAAGGCATTTGAAGAGGATGAAGTGACAAAAGAACAAACTGAAGAAAAGACACCAGAGAAGAAGAACGAAAAGAAGAATGACACAAAGAAAAAGACTGACAAAAAGAATTCTGGTAAGAAACAAGGTGTCAGTTATAACAAGTGTCCACCTCCGCTGGAAAATGGATATTTGCCCAGAGATCCAAATTCTGAAAGAGTTCAAAAGACTACAAACTTACAGTGGGAGTCAGAGTCCTCAGTCAATTTTCCAGAAAGTATTGATGTCACATTTACATCGTCTGACACTGATCAACAATCTCAATTGATGAAGAAAGTGGTAGATCATGTGTTAGATAACGATGAAACTGAGGAGTCAAAGTCGGAGTCAAAGTCTGAGTCCAGCACTCCAGGTCAAAATGAAAAACAGGGCAAAAGAGTTTATGATAAAAAATTTCTGTTATCAAAATCTAATTTTTATGATGAAACATTTAAAGTAGCTTATACTTTGAATGATTCTGACAAATTATATTCTGATGAGGAATTTTCAATAAGAGGTGTCAAAACTGAGATGATAAAAAAGGTTTTCAAATTAACAGAAATCAATATTTCTGAAATAAAAGATATAAATCTTACTGATAAACCTAAAAAATACACCTCAAGAGTTCAGCAAAGATTAAACAAGAAAAAGGGTTATAGTTCTGGTTTTGTTTTTCAAAAGAAACCAAACCATAACGGTAGTTTTAAAAAGAAAGGTCTTGGTTTTACTCCAACAGAAAAACAGAAAAATGAAAAATATGTTCGAGATTTTAAATCAAAGATGACATTTGTTTCAGGTACATCTTCTGAAGAAGAGAAAGAAAAGTTATTCAGAAAGCAGTCAAACAGAGAGTTTCTTGCAAAGAAGCAAGAAGAACTGAAGACTGTTTATCAGAAGAAGGAAACCCGAACCTGTTTCAAGTGTGGAAAAACTGGTCACATTTCCATGAAGTGTTCACAGGCAATTCAAACCAAACAGGGAGTTTCTAAACTGAAAGAGAAAGTGGTTGAGTTTGAACTACCAATTGATAGAACCAAACTATTCAAAAATTCAAAATTTGAAATTGGTGAATGTTCAAACAGATTTTACAAGAAAAGAGCTAAATCTGACAACCAGAAATGGGTTGTTAAAAAGTCTGTTGATAGTTCTAGCGATGATTCTGATAGGTCAAAATCAGAGGAGCTATCTTCTGGCGATGAATCTGATTCCACAAAATCAGAGGAGCCACAGGTTGAGGAAAATGGTGAAAAATCAGTTCCGACTGTGGATGATGAGAATTTTCCACCACTTCGTGCTGAAAATTTTAAGAAGAAAATTGGTAAAGTTGAAATCTCAAACCAATTTTATTCTGACAAAAAGGTTTTTGATGTTGAAAAGGCCTTTAATCCCAAAGTGAAACACATTTTTGGTAAAATGATTGACAGAAAAGTCAAAGGGGTTAAAGAATTCTATGAAAAGAAGATGGGAGGTAAGAAACCGAGTGTTGGTAGCTCGGTAACACCCAAGGCTGGTCAGGCTTGGGTGGATATATTCTTTGAATAGAAAAACCTGACTTGCCGGAGCTTCTAAGTTGGTAATCGCGGAGCATGAATCGGCATCTTTATTGAAATATTTTTAAAAATGGATAAGTGTGACTTGCCGGAGTTCCTAGGATGGTAAGAGTGGAACAGCAATCGGCATCATTTTTTTGTTTTTGGTTGGTAAATTTACAAGTGATAGAGAGGTTTGTTTTGACAAAGTGATTATTCAATGTCATTAATTTGAACTTGATATAATCCTCATTCAAGTGATTGAAAAAACAATATGATGATCCCTGAACCTACAAGTGGTTAAAAACAAAACTTATTTTCCGGAAAAACCATTTTGATTAAAACAAACTTAAGTGTTTTGAAATCTTAATGGGAAAATAGTTTGTTGTAAGGGGAAGTTCTGATTGTTTATGTCAAGTGGATGGCGAATTGAGGCTTGAAACAACAGTTGTCATATTTCTGTATAGTTTGTTTTCAAATTTTCTTTAAATATGTTTGCATTTTAGGGGGAGTAAAAATTTCATTTCAGAAAATCCAAAAACATTAGAAATTTGAAAAAGACAAAAACATGATAAAAATCAAAAAGGAGTTTTTTTTTTTTGTGAAAAGAGGAAATGATAGTACATCAGTGGACTATCACAACACGCTAAAGAAATGTAAAGTCAAAAATGTGATAAACAATCTCACTGTGGATGTGCCAGTAGGTTTTTGCACATTCAGTAAATTGTTTTCGAGTTATAAACCTAAATTTAAACTTGCTTATATCGTGGGGAACATTTCTTGGATATATGGGTAACCCCCGAAATCTTGTTTGAAAGGTCCCTCTTTCTGAGATACTAGGTCTTTATACTCAGTGATATCTGGGGTATTATCCCGGGACTTCTGATTTTGCGGAAGCAATGGCCTAGTCCCCGTATAATACTTTCTACTTGCTTGAAATATAGCACCGCCCTCAGCATAAAAATGATAAAACATTGCAAAATGCTAAATCATATGCTGTTGAAGAAAAGATCCTCTAAAGGGGACACACCAAAAGTCGAGCCGTCATCTCTCTGCTGAACGAAAGTTTTGACCTGAGCTCTCACGGTTTCGCATCTAACCCCTTACAGATATCATCTAGGTATACTCACCTGTAAGACTGAATATTGGGATCTGGATACGGGAGTATGTTCAAGTGGTGGGACACGCGAATAAGTTTAAGTTCTTAAAATATTAATCTCGTATCTCGAAACAGTTGAACTTTGTGTGAAAATTTAAATGGATCAATATACTGACAATCTAAGTGAATTGTTTAGAACTTAAAATGAAATCAAGCTTAACGGTGCTGGTGATTTGTATCATGAACTGATATGATCCTCTTACACAAACTCTCAAAAAGATTGTCTGTAAATATTTCTTTACTGCATTTCTTTATCAAAAATCCAAAAAAGATTTTAGTGTGTTTTAGCATAATTTTTGAAAAAAAATTCAAAAAGATTTTCGACAACTGGTGTTAAAGAGCTGATTTTCAAAATCTCAAGTGCTAAACATGACGAACAGGTTTGGGAAGATTGTGTTTAAAAGGTTTTAAAATCTTTTCTGCAAGTGGTTCGTCAGAGATTTGCAAGTAGTGTCTAAAACTGTCAAATCTTTATCATAAAAAGCTTATGTTTGTGGTAGAGACTGTGCAGGTTTGAGAAAGAGCTGGGTTAATCGATGCTGAGAAGCTTGTGATTAAAGAGAGCCAGGATTTCGATTCAGAGCAGAGTATAAGCCAAGAGACGATCTTGAACCTGTGAAAGCCAGACTACGATCCCAGCTTACTGAGAGGGGGAGTCTGAATAACAAAGAGCCAGGTTCTGATCCTGAGAATGCTGATGCTGATGATCTTAATGAATCAAGAGATCTGATTAAGAGTAGATAGAGCCAGATTGTGATTCTGGAATTGAAGATTATTTGTTCGCTGAGAGTCTGTTGTTAATAGAAAGAGAAGAGAGAAGATTTGAGGATACTTACAGTGTCAGATACTTCGAAGAGAAGCCCGAAGGCTGATAAAGACGGAAGATGTGAAGACTCGACACTTTAAGACTCGTCAACATTCGAGGGGGAGTCTGTTGGTGCATGCGTCTGTCGACTTCGTCTTGTATCGAGTCTTGTATAGAACTAGTTAGATCAGGGCACGAAAAACAAGAAAGTGTGAATTAGAGGTGATTCCGCTTGAAATGGACACCAAGTCATTTCAAGCGAAATCAAATTGATTCTAATTCCGCTTGAGTTATACATGCTATTTTCGCTTGAATGTTTTATGTTAATTCCGCTTGAAATGAACATGGTCATGTTCAAGCGGAATCACAATGCCTATATAAAGGGCATTCCAAGCGAAATCAGTAGAGATTTTTCCGGTTTGTGCAACGAAGTACTGCCGAAGTGTCGTCACGCTGTAAAACGTCATCATATCAATAATATCGACAGTTAAAGTGATTTGTGTGCTGAATTGAACTTGATACGTCTGTTTCCGCCTTTCGTATGGAGATAAACTCTTCTGATCGACTCGTTTGGGTCCGCATTCGATCCTACAGTTTTTATTTGATTTTTGTTAAAATAAAGGTATTTCGGGCCTATTTTTCGTATACAATGTGTATTTTAGGACGTATGGGACATGTTTAAGGGTTTCGGGAGAGTTGTTATATCCTCCCCACCTTGTTTTTGAACTCGTCCTCGAGGTCTACTGGAACAGGTGTGGATATTTCCTCTGCATCTTTGATTCGAGCTCCCAAGTGTATTCTGGTCCTCTTTTAGAATCCCATCTTACTTTGACTAGAACCCATCTCTTGTGTTTGAGATTCTTGACTTTCATGTCTTCAATCTGTAGGGATCTTTCTACAAACTTAAGTTTCTCATTTACCTTTATGCCCTCAAGAGGTACTACTAATGATTCATCTGCTAAGCACTTTTTGAGATTACATACATGAAATACATCATGTATTCCTGCCATTTCCTCTGGTAGTTGTAGCTGGTACGCTACAGGTCCTATTCTTCTAATAATCTCAAAGGGTCCAATGTACCTGGGGCTTAGCTTTCCCCTCTTGATGAATCTAACTACTTCTTTCCATGGCGAAACTTTTAATAATATCTTATCTCCTACCTGAAATTCCAATGGTTTTTGCTTGTTATCAGCATAACGCTTTTGTAGATCGCGTGCTGCTTTTAGTCTTTCCTTGACTTGAATAATCTTGTCTGTTGTTTCTTGTACTATCTCTGGTCCAGATAGTTGTTTTTCTCCAATTTCTGCCCAACAGACTGGAGTTCGGCACTTTCGTCCATAAAGTGCTTCAAATGGTGCAGCATTGATGCTGGTATGATAGTTGTTGTTGTTGTAGGAAAATTCTATTAGGGGTAAGTGATCATCCCAATTTCCTCTGAAATCAATTACACAAGCTCTAAGCATATCTTCCATTGTCTGAATTGTCCTTTCGCTTTGTCCATCTGTTTGAGGATGATAAGCGGTGCTTAGATTTAACTTGGTTCCCATTGCTTTTTCGAAACTTGTCCAAAAATGAGAAGTAAAACGGCTATCTCTATCAGACACAATAGATAAAGGAATTCCATGTAATGAAACTATTTCATTTACATACAACTTGGCAATTGCTCCATACTGAAAGTTTCCTTCATCGGTAAGAAATGAGCAGACTTGGTTAATCTATCTACAATCACCCAGATTGTATCATTACCTTTTCGTGTCTTGGGTAATTTGGTAACAAAGTCCATTGTTATCAATTCCCATTTCCATATGGGCATTTCTAGTTGCTGCAATAAACCTGAGGGTTTCTGATGTTCAGCTTTAACTTGGGAACAGGTTAGACACTTCGCAACATAGCTGCTATATCCTTTTTCATTCCTATCCACCAGAAATTATTTCTTAAGTCTTTATACATCTTATCACTTCCAGGATGTATCGTATACTTAGACTTATGGGCTTCTTCTAATATTCAGTGGCGTAGGTTTCCTTGTTTGAGTATCCAAATCCTTTTCTTATGGAATCTCCAAATTCCATCTGTTCCTTGTTCTAATTCCTTAATCATTCCTTTTAATTTTTCAGTATCGTCCTTGATTACTGTCCTTGATTACTGATTCCTGTACTTCTCTGATCTGATTATTTAAATCTATCTCCAAATTTAATTTAAGAGAATGTACTCTTTTTGACTTTTCATGATACTTTCGACTTAAAGCATTAGCTACTACATTAGCCTTTCCTGCATGATACTGGATATTACAATCATAGTCACTAAGAATTTCCATCCAGCGTCTCTGTCTCATATTTAAATCCTTTTGCCCGAAAATATATCTTAAACTCTTATGATCGGTGAAAATGGTAAACTTACTGCCGTAAAGGTAATGTCTCCAAATTTTAAGGGCAAAAATTATGGCTCCTAATTCTAAATCATGAGTTGTGTAGTTTTCTTCATGATTCTTAAGTTGTCTAGAGGCATAGGCTATAACCTTTTGACATTGCATCAACACACATCCATAACCTATAGAAGCGTCACAATAGACTACAAAGTCTTCAGTTCCTTCTAGTAACGCTAGTATGGGTGTGTTGGTTAATCTTTGCTTAAGGATTCTAAAGGCTTCTTCCTGTTTTGGTCCCCATTTAAACTTAACAGATTTACAGGTCAGTTTTGTTAAGGGAATGGCTATTCTAGAAAAATCTCGGATAAATCGTCTATAATAACCGGCTAGTCCTAGAAAACTTCTCACCTCCGTTGGTGATTCAGGGACTTTCCATTTGGTAATCGCCTTGATTTTTATGGGATCCACATGAATTCCTTCATGATTGACTAAATGTCAAAGAAATTGCACTTTTCTAACCAAAATTCACATTTCGAAAATTTAGCGTAAAGCTTTTCTTTTCTCAGCAAATTTAGGAGTGCATGTAGATGCGTTGCATGTTCCTCTTTATTCTTAGAGTAAATGAGAATATCATCTATAAAGACAATTATGAATTTGTCCAGATATGGTTTACATATTCTGTTCATCATGTCCATTAATGCGGCGGGTGCATTGGTAAACCAAATGGCATGACTGTAAATTCATAATGGTCATACATTGTTCTGAAAGCAGTTTTAGGAATGTCCTCTTCCTGTACCTTTAATTGATGATATCCTGAGCGTAAATCGATCTTTAAAAAGAATCGAGCTCCTTGCAATTGATCAAACAGGTCATCGATTCTCGGTAATGGGTACCGATTTTTAATCGTGACTTTTTTCAATTCTCGGTAATCAATGCACATACACATTGATCTGTCTTTCTTCTTGACAAACAAGATTGGTGCTCCCCATGGTGATGAACTTGGCTGTATGAATCCTTTCTCCAGAAGTTCATCCAATTGTGTCTTTAGTTCTTGCATTTCTGCTGGTGCCAAACGGTAAGGTGCCTTGGCAATCGGTGTTGTCCCTGGTAGCAGGTGAATTCTGAATTCGACTTCTCTATCCGGCGGTAGTCCTGGTAGCTCCTCGGGAAAAACATCTGAGAATTGAGATACTACGGGAATATCTTTTAATTCTTTTCCTTTAGTGTTAATGATAATGGAAATCATATACACTAGTGATCCTTTTCTGGCATAACTGGCTGTTTTCATCACAGAGATGAATTTCGTGGATCGAGATGGCTTATCTCCTTTAATTATGATCTTTTCACCCTTTGGTGAATTTACTTGAATTGACTTTTGATCACATAGAATACTGGCTTTATTGGCTACTAACTAATCCATTCCTAATACAATATCAAATCCAGCAAGATTCATTGGGTAAAAATTAGCAATGAAATTATGGTTTAGAATTTCTATTTTTGCTCCCTGCAAGAATTCAGTGATCTTAATGGATTCTCCATTTGCTGTCTCTACTAGACATTCTTGTTGAAGTTTAGTTAATGGTTGATTGAGAAGTTTACAAAATGAAGTATTAATAAAACTTTGGTTTGCATCAGAGTCAAATAATACTTTAGCAAAAACATCATTAACTAAAAACATGCCAGCAATCACGTCCGGAATCATCTTAGCTTCTTCGGTTGTCAGAACAAATGCTCTAGCATTCTTAGTAGTCTTGTTATTCATGGCTGGAGCTAGTTTCGGACAGTTCGGCTTAATATGCCCCTTCTCTCCACAATTGAAGCATACTCCATTACTGGGTTTCTTCCTACAGTCTTCTTCCTTATGTCCTGATATCTTGCAGAAGTTGCAGTATGTGGCGCATCTTCCTGAATGCTTCTTCTTACAGGCCTTACAATAAGGTGCAGAAGCAGAACCTATGTTCTTCCCACGGTTGGAATTACCGTAGTGAAATTCTTGGGTAAGTTTCTAGACTAGGTTCTTCCTCTGGTTTTCTTCTTGTGTATGTACTAATTCATCAGTCAAGGTATTTGCTAGTTCTACAGCTTCTTCTATAGTTTGTGGTCTAGCTGCCTTGACTACATGTCTAATCTCACTGATTAATCCCCAAATGTAACGGGAGATTAATACAAGTTCTGGTGAAGCTAGGGTGGGTACTATTCTAGCGTATTCGAAGAATACGGTAGTGTAACCCTTACAGTCTACTCTAGTCATTCTATGGTTTAAGAGTTTATTAGCTATTTGTTCTTTTTCATTGGGAGGGCAGAATTTCTTTTCAACCATATTCTTAAACTCAGTCCATTCCATATAATAGACTCTGTCACTCCCCCTAGACTGGAGAATAGTGTTCCACCATTCTAGAGCGGCATTATTAAAAAGATTGGAAGCAAACATGATTTTGTCTTCCTCTGCACATTTACTTACTTTTAAGACGGCCTCAGTCTTTTCTATCCAGTGTAGAGCTGCAATGGCTCCTTCATTGCCCGAGAATTCTATTGGTTTACAAGACCAGAATTCTTTGTAAGAACAACCATAAGATATGGTTCTTCTTCTTTTTGGAATAGGCAATTGAAGTAATGGTTAGGGCTGTAAACGAACCGAACGAACACGAACAAGGCCTTGTTCGTGTTCGTTCGTTAAGGAAATAAATGTGTTCACGAACGGTTCATGAACACTTACCGAACGAGATTTTATGTTCGTGTTCGTTTATTAAGGAAATGAGCGTGTTCGCGAACGGTTCACGAACACAAACGAACACAAAAAAAATTTGACGAACGCGACGAAGGATAAAGATAGATGACCCAGAGAGTAGCACTCGCACTTGAATGCCTTATTGTGAAACGGAGGTCGATCGTATTCGCTGATGTAAATAATGAGAAATGTAAGGGAAATGATGCATAAACAAGTTGAAAGTGGGTTTCCTAGTTTAACTGTTAGAGTAATAAAATAAATAAAAGTTTAATACTATAAAAAGTACAAATAAAATATAAGAAATACAAAGATCTTCAATTAAAACCCAAACATACGAACATAAATTCACGAACACATTCATGAACACCTTACCGAACGTTCACGAACACAATCGAACGAACGAGACCTCTGTTCATATTCGTTCATTTAACTAATCGAACGAAATTTCTTGTTCATGTTCGTTTGTTTATTTAAGGAACGAACATAAACGAACTTCCCGCCGAACGGTTCACGAACTGTTCGTTGAACGTTCGGTTCATTTACAGCCCTAGTAATGGTCCATTGTTTACGCTGTGACTGGGTTCAGTAGGTGGTAGTTTACTTCCACTATTACTTTTATTGTTTTCCGCTTCCTTAACGGTTTTGATAATATATGGCATAGCGTCTATAATTCCTTGTGCCACTATGTGTTGGATGGCACTGTTATCTAATTGGTTGCCGTTATTATCGTTATTCGGGTTTTCTTGATTCACTTCGTTGTCCATCTGAATTATAAACATTTACCAAGTATTAATATCACAAAACAAGATTTAATGTGAATAATTACACAAACAACACATTGATCAAAACCGTCGTGCATTGTGACATTTACTCTATTTATAGATATCTATATCTATTACAAACTGCAACTGGAATTTAAAATACAATACTAGTATGCATCAGTAGGTATTGGGTTATCTATTTTTTTTTCAACCTACACACACACACACACATGTGTATATATATATATATAGTAGGAGTTGGGTAGAAAGTGTATTTTTCTAGAAAGTCTAGGAAGCAATGAGAATTGGACATGTGGCATTGAGTTATTTTAACTAAAAGGGCAACTATGTAATTTCACATTTTGATTTTATTTTTAGAATTTATTTTTTGTTAACTAACATTCCATGATTTTCGGAATTTTTGTTGTTTTCGAATTCAAATCTGGAAGTCAATGTGTTTATTTGGAAAAAATATCAGCATGTCTTGGTGATGTGGTTTACCAGTCAGAGAGGTTGAAGTCAGTGTGTTTTAACACTCTAAAGTCAATATATAATCAGGTTGTGTTTTAGCAGTTCTTTTGCATTTTAACACTCTGAATATGTTTCATGTTGTTGTCTATGTCACATTACCTCACATTGTGTTTTTTGATGATTACATTACATCATAATGTGTTTTACAGCAGTTTGTTTTTGTACTGGAGTTTAACAAATCTGATTGTGTTTTAAGTCAGCAGATTTGCTGGAGGATTCTTGATATTGTGTTTTAACAGCAAGCAGATTTCTTGACATTGTGTTTTAACAGCAAGCAGGCCATTGTCTTTTAACAGCAAGCAGATTCTTGACGCTGTGTTTTAACAGCAAGCAGATTTCTTGATGCTGTGTTTTAACAGCAAGCAGATTCTTGACGATGTGTTTTAACAGCAAGCAGATTGCTGGAGGATTCTGGACATTATGTTTTAACAGCAATCAGATTTATTGACGCTGTGTTTTAACAGCAAGCAGATTGCTAGAGGATTCTTGACATTGTGTTTTAACAGCAAGCAGATTTCTTGACGCTGTATTTTAACAGCAAGCAGATTTCTTGACGCCGTGTTTTAACAGCAAGCGTGTTTTACCATCCATGCTGGTAATCCTTCCATTTATCAAGAATGACTCAGAAACACCGGTACAAGCCTCTCTACAATCATCAATTAAAACAGAAAAAACACAGCCAAGTTACAAGCAGATTAAGACCGAAAACATATATGCACTTCAAGAACTTTAATCACAACACAAGATATGAATACCTAGTGAAGAAAAGGGGTGTGAACAAGCCTTGGAACCGAAATCTGAATGCTCTTGGGGTCCTGTTTTGCGTCGCCAGCAGCAAGGGGAAAGAGATCGGTTTAGAGAGGGAGAGAGAGAAAGAGAGAGAGAGAGAGAGAAAGAGAGAGAGAGAAAGAGGGGAAATTGCATGAATTTAGGGATTGGTTATTGATATGGCAGTTTCTTGACTTATTTAAAACACTTCCAATTACCAAAATACCCTCACTATATTAAACGTCTCTTATTATATAACTCAAATATTACAAGATTGCCATTGATTTAATTTCAACCCTTAAACACACCAATCGGATGGACCAGATCGATTCCTAGACTTTCTAGGAAAAACACGCTTTCCGTGCGAACCCTACTATATATATATATATATATATATATATAGGATAAAGATCCGTTAGGAACCACCCTTTATTGCGAGAACCGCGAGAACCAATGTGAACACATGGCAACTTTGTAATTAAGTGACATTTAAAAAAAATGTTCTCCTTAGCTCTCCTTATTTCCATCCCCTGTTCACGACAGTCTTCCACAATCTAGGGTTTCATCAGAGATCTTGCATCCATCGACTACGGCGATCTTACAGCGGCGACTGATATCCCAATAATAGCATAATCTTCAATTGAGTTTTCCTGTTTCTATCTTTCACCAATCCTCACACAGTTCTTCAATGGGTTTTGGATTTATATGATACCATTCAAACGTAGGAATACCTAATTTTCATCCGATTTTTGATTCTGCTTCGATTATCTTCATTATTCACTGATTTGTTCGATTTTCTTCATAATCTGCAGGTTTTAGTTTTCGAATCCAATTCAGATGTTTATGCTATGATTTCAATTTATGATTTGCCCATTGATTCGAATGTCTTTTTGAAAGATTATTTGGTTGTTCTGGAATCGAAACAAGTTGCAATGACAGGACGATGGCTGCTGTAAGTAATTCAATTTTACATATAGCATACTCCAGCAGGTTTTATTCTATTCGAATCCCAAATAAATTAGGCATTCTTGTTTGGTGTTTGGTGGTAGTTGCAGGTCAGAAGTAATGGTGAATTTTTAGCCAGGTGGTATCTTCTCAGGTAAAAGGTTTATATATAAATCTTTAATTTGTCAATAGATGGTATTTTATATCCATTTTATGTAAATTGTGACTCGTTCAATGATATACTCCTTTGCAGCATGTTCACAATTGTTTTATGAAGTAAAATATGGTTACTCAATATTATATGCACATGTGCATTGTGTCAGTTGCATCATGTTTTATGTTGTACCTTATGGTTACTCAATATTTTATGCACATATATTATATGCACATGTGCATTGTGTCAATTGCATCATGTTTTATGTTGTACATTATGGTTACTCAATATTATATGCACATATATTATCTCCACTTTGGGGTTTCGGTAGTTCACCAGCACCAGTTCATGGTCTTCTCACTCGGCCGAGAGGCATTCATGGCGGTTCATGGCGGTGGAGAGCCGTGCACGGTGGTTTTCATGGCATATAGATAGTCGTGTTCATGTACTTCATGGCGGTTGCAGTCGGCATGATGTTTACAGTTGCATATGGCGTCTTCATGTCGATCCTCGTATATCCGATGAACTTCTTCATATATTGTCTGAATATCATCATCATACAACATCTGATGCCGACTTTGGTGGTCCATCTGTTGTCAATCCTGTTGATAGTCACAGAATTATGTCTAAAACTGTTGAAAGTCGACATACCCTTCATAGGTTTGAAATTCAGACTATTGACTCTATGTCTACATCACTTTGACAGCACCTACAAATACAGATCATCAAGAGTTACAATTCATTCGATTTGTGACTAAAGGTATTATGTTGACTGTAAACGATGTTTATACTTTTGTAAATGATATTGTATTAAATGATGTGCACATGTACATTATAATGACTGTAAAAGGATGTTGTATTAAATTATATGCACATGTGCATCACGTTGATTGTAAATGATATTGTATTAACTTATATGCACATGTGCATTATGTTGAAAATTATACCATGTCGTTGATGTATGGATTCTAAACAGGTGCCTTATGGATGACTATCCAATTATGTACATAATGGCATTAAACAAAGGGGCTTGGGTGGCGGACAACTACAAAAAAAATGGAAGAACAAGCCGACAACCGGGGAGGCATGGTGGAGTTTATGCATCTTATGGCGTGCTGAGAAACACCAGAGTGAAGACGGGTGGGTTGGCACTGATGTTGTTGCTGAATTCCCTACTCTAAATAGAACGTTTAATCACTAGGAGGACATTGTGATGATGTACAACACTTATGATACAACAACTGGATTTTCCACACGCAATTACTTATATATTGATTATCACTTGTTTTTGTTTACATTCATTGTTTATATGTGACACTTCGGATTTTCCCGAGTAACCCTCTTGTATTAGCAATGTGTACGTACGAATTATTAAATGAAAGTTGTGATTATCTTGCTATGCCATGTGTTGTATGTATGTATAATATAAGTATGTGTATATAATAGTGAACCGAGACTACAACAAACCCGACTCGAGACCACTCGGTCTCGAGTAAACAGTAACGGTTGGGCCGGATTGGGCCATAAACCCCTTTGAGCCCACTCGAAACCCTTGTAGGGTGCACCACGCAAACCGAGTATAAAACCCCTCATCCACCTTTTTCCTTACACTCTCACACACTCTCTCCCTCACTAAAACCCTAGAACTACAAGACCTCCTCTCCTTTCTCTCGGACCAAACCGGTGACAACAAGGACACTCGGCTCGGTTCAAGCTCGGAATCATCATTCGGAAGCTCACTCATCGACCCTTCATACCCTCACACTTCGAGTCTCTACCGGTTAGTGTTCTAATGTGTACAAGGTGTTATATGTGTACTAGATGCCTTGTGTGCTTGATGAATGAAATATATGCTTAACCCCTTTTACATGATCTTGATTGATTTAGCGAGTAAAGATCATGAAATACATGAAGATTGTTGTTCATCTATGTTGTAGATGCTTGATTTCTAGATAGAGTGGTTTGTTAATAATCATGCTAACTTGACATATGAATAAGTAGAAAAATGTTTGAATATGGTGCCATCATGTTCTCGGTTGGGTATGTGAATGATGATGATCGATAGTACATTAAACTAGGTGTATTATGCTAGCATAAATCGGTTTAAGTGAGCATGTTTGTTTAGGATGAAAACCCTAAAGATGAACTAGATGAACATGTGTTGAACATGATATGAAGATTTGATAACATTTGAAAAACTTGTTGTTTGATCCATTTTGGATAATTGTTAGACAAAGAAACATGTTTGTGAAACCTTATTGGATAGTACATAAAATCGTGAAATCAGAATTCTGTGGATAGTACAATGTGGGCAGATGTGCCAGATTCAGCAGGTAAACGAGTCGAGACCTCTGGTTTCGACTCGAGACCATGAAGCTACAACTCGAGACCGCAACGGTTGCGACTCGAGACCTGGACCAAGCAACTTCAAAACGGACTTCAGGGACTCGAGACCATCAAGGTCTCGACTCGAGACCACCTTGTCTCGACTGGGCTGCTCACTTTACTTATTGGGCCATAACGTTATTTGTTTGGGCTGCCTGCTTAACTGAACTATGTGTTAGTTGTTACTGTTGACTGATCCCATAGTAGAGCAGGCCCAATAGCTCAACATGTAACTGTATGCATGCTATGTGTTAGATTATGTGTAAATACGTGACATTCTCTGTACCCAAACCTGACCTATACTGGTAACCATGTTAGGACATGGTGACCAGCTTGCTTGACGAGAAACCTAATCTGCCGAGCAACCCAAGGTGAGTTCAGACACTAAAAGCATGCGTCCCAAGGAGGGACACGGACAAACTGCCAACTTTGGGAAAAAAATACTTTTGAACTATTATTTCCGGGGGAAATCCGAATGGGTATTTACTATCTCCGGGGGAGATACGTTTGGATACTATTTATAAATCACAACTATCCAAGCTAAACGAAACTCTATCACCTTAAGTCCCTGCTTACAGTATCGATTAATCGCCGGGGGCGAACGGGTTATTAGTTGATAGCGCTATTAGGTTTAACAACCTCACACCGTGACCGGGGGAGATCGGGCGTGAACTAGTAGACCTTGCATCTTGGTCAATGACGATAGACATTGACTCGGGGCACAACAACTTTCCGTCAACAGTTTCGGTATCTACAGTTTAGTGAGCTTACAGATGGGGTAGCTCCCCACAACGTGATTATAAATGCTTTATCTAAACAACATACGTTTTCAAAAACTAAAACTTGACACCTCGTGGACTCGCCAACATTATGTTGATACCCTACTGCATGCTTTGCAGGTACCCAGTGATTCAGGAGCTTGCAGCTTGCGGATGTGTAGTGGTCGTCTAACCCGTGTGTTGGGTTCTAAACAAACTTGAAATAAGAATCTTGTTCTAAACTATTTTGTCTATGCTTCCGCTACTTATCTGAACTATTACTTAAACTTAGAACTTTTGAACTTTGATTATGATATTTGCCAACCTTGTGGTTGGTGAGTATTACTTATGTTATTAATTAAATTGCTCAGTATAATTGGTGGCTGGATCCTGGTCAGTCACGCCTCCAAGCGGTGGTACTCCGCATGTGGATTTTGGGGGTGTGACAGATTGGTATCAGAGCCATTGGTTATAGTGAACTTGGTTTTAAAAAGGGGAAATCTTTTTGAGAAAAACCAGTCTATAACCCGTGACTCGTGACGACACTACACTCGCAAGACTCAACACATTAGACCTCATAGCTCGGACTAGTGATTACTTGCTTGCTTGCTTTACGTTTTCTGTTTTTCGATACGTACTAGTGTGCCTAGTTAGATAGATACACCTCCCTCTTCTATCTCATTCTCGCTACATTACGACATCGCACTCATGCTATGTTTTCTGATTATGAAGACAATGAGTGGACGCGGAAGAGGAAACATTAACATGACTCAGGCTCAATTCACAAACCTGCTTAACACGGTGGCTGCAACTTTCGCAGCTCACCCTGGAGGTAAACTCGTTATCTTGGGATGTTTAGATCCTACCGCCGCATCGTCTTTTTTCCCCTAAACCTATTCGCTTCGCTTGTCACAACAGGTCAGCATGCACCTGAGCAACCACACGTGTGTACTTTCAAAACTTTCATGGATTGCAAACCTCTCCCATTCAATGGCACTGAGGGTGCCATAGGTCTTCTGCACTGGATTGAGAAAGTCGAAGCCGTCTTTGCTGTCTGTGAGTGTCCCCCTGCGAATTGGGTGAAGTTTGCTACTGGTACGCTCGAAGGAAACGCGATTTCCTGGTGGAAGGCGCAAATCCAGATGTTTGGTTTGGAAACTGCTAATGCTACTGCGTGGGAGGATTTCAAGGACATGATTAAGGAGGAGTATTGTCACAGGGATGACATCAACAAGCTCGAAAACGAGTACTTTGAGCTCAAGATGGTTGGATCAGAGATCGAGGCATACACCAAACAGTCCAACGACTATGCTGCTCTTTGCCCAAACATGTCTCGACCTATGTATCGAAGAATCGAATTGTACATCAAGGGTTTGGCTCCAGAAATTCGAAGCCATGTGACTGCAGCCAACCTCAATACCATTCAGCCGGTCATTCGTCTTGCTCACAAACTCACTGATCAGGCCGTGGAACAGGGCAAGCTGCCCAAAAGGATCAGTGTTACTGCTGGAACTTCTAATGACAACAAGCATAAGTGGGAAGCAAATCAAAGCAAGGATGCTAACCCCACTCAGGCCCCAACCCAGCAAAGGAAAACTGACAACAACAAGGGCCCTCAACAACAGGGTGGCTATCGCGGGAACCACCCCAAGTGCAACAAGTGCAATCGACACCACAGTGGGCCTTGTGGTAAAAGTCAGTGTCAGCGATGTAACAAGATGGGGCATGAGGCCAAGGACTGTAGGAGTCCACGTCCCGCCGGGCAGAACCAGCAGCAGCAACATCATGGGAACGTCAAGGGTTGTTTCCAGTGGGGAGCTGAGGGGCACTTTAAGAAGAATTGCCCTGAGCTGAACCAGAACCGCAACAACAATCAGGGAGCTGGAAACAACGATCAAAACAACAATGCTGGGACTGGTGCAAGGGGAAGGGCTTTTGTGATTGGAGCTGGAGAAGCGAGAAATGACCCCAACGTCGTGGCGGGTAAGTTCCTACTCGATGATCGTTATGTTTCTATATTATTTGATTCCGGAGCCAATGCTAGTTATGTGTCCCTACGTATTAGTAAGAAGCTTAAGCACCCGCCTTCGTTACTAAGTTCTAAACATATCGTCGAGTTAGCTAATGGTAGAAACATCGAGACCTCACATGTTATCAACGACTACAAACTAGTACTGTCTGGTCAGACCTATAGCATCGATCTTTTCCCTATTGCTCTTGGAAGCTTCGACGTCATTATCGGTATGGATTGGTTATCCAAACATCGCGCGAAAATCCTCTGTAAAGAGAAAATGGTTCGCATTCCCCGCCATTCTGGCAAACCCCTCATCGTGCAAGGTGACAAAGGCGGAGAAGTCACAGGCATCATCTCATTCTTGAAGGCCCAGAAATATTTACGAAAGGCACACCGCTAACTTAGCACTTGTCATCAACACACAGGAAAAGGAAAAGAGGATTGAAGATTTTCCAGTGGTA
Organism: Helianthus annuus; assembly: GCF_002127325.2. Classification (NCBI taxonomy): domain Eukaryota; kingdom Viridiplantae; phylum Streptophyta; class Magnoliopsida; order Asterales; family Asteraceae; genus Helianthus; species Helianthus annuus. The sequence continues at coordinate 129,082,599 of NC_035443.2, read as the reverse complement.
CACGACTACCCCGAGGTGTTCCCTGAAGAACTACCTGGACTTCCTCCCCACCGTCAGGTCGAATTCCAGATCGAGCTAGCTCCCGGAGCAGCGCCTATAGCTCGTGCGCCCTATCGACTAGCCCCCGCAGAACTGAAGGAACTCTCTACGCAACTACATGAACTATTGGATAAAGGGTTTATCCGTCCCAGTTCGTCGCCCTGGGGAGCACCAGTACTCTTTGTTAAGAAGAAGGATGGCACTTTCCGAATGTGCATCGACTATCATGAGCTGAACAAAGTTACCATCAAGAATCGCTACCCTCTCCCGCGTATCGACGACCTATTCGATCAGTTGCAAGGATCGAGCTACTACTCAAAGATTGACCTACGATCGGGCTATCATCAGCTAAGAGTCCGTAGTGAAGACATCTCTAAAACTGCATTCAGAACTCGTTATGGTCAATACGAATTCCTTGTCATGCCCTTTGGAATGACTAACGCACCTGCGGTTTTCATGGACCTCATGAACCGAGTGTGCAAGCCTTACCTCGATAAATTCGTGATTGTGTTTATCGACGACATCCTGATCTACTCGAAAAGCCAAGAAGAGCATGAACAGCACCTGCGCCTTATCTTCGAACTCCTTCGCAATGAACAACTGTATGCCAAGTTCTCGAAATGCGACTTCTGGCTTCGAGAAGTCCATTTCCTTGGGCACGTGGTCAATAAGGACGGGATTCACGTCGACCCAGCTAAGATCGACTCTATAAAGAATTGGCCTACCCCTAAGACTCCGACCGAAGTTCGTCAATTCTTGGGATTCGCAGGATACTATCGTAGATTTATCAAGGGGTTCTCAAAGATTGCTCAGCCTCTCACGACTCTCACTCAGAAGGGTATTGCTTATAAATGGAATGAAGCTCAGGAATCCGCATTTCAGAAGCTAAAGGATAACCTCTGTAGTGCTCCTATTCTCTCGTTACCTGAAGGTACCGATGACTTTGTGGTTTACTGCGATGCGTCCATTCACGGGCTCGGTTGCGTGTTAATGCAACGTGAGAAGGTTATTGCCTACGCCTCTCGACAACTTAAGACTCACGAAAGGAACTACACTATGCACGACTTGGAACTGGGCGCAGTGGTTTTTGCGCTTAAGATATGGAGACATTACCTGTACGGTACCAAGTGCACTATTTACACCGATCACATGAGTCTCGAGCATATCTTCAAGCAAAAGGAATTAAACATGCGACAACGCCGATGGGTCGAACTCTTGAATGATTATGAATGCGCAATCAAGTACCATCCGGGCAAGGCCAATGTCGTGGCAGACGCCCTCAGCCGAAAAGACACTGCGCCTAAGCGCGTGCGAGCGCTACAACTTACCATCCAGTCTAACCTCCCTACTCAAATTCGAAATGCTCAGGTTGAAGCTCTGAAACTGGAAAACATCAGGGTTGAGTCCCTGCGAGGATCGAGGCAGCGATTAGAACAAAAAGAAGATGGCGCTTACTATGTGACAGGGCGCATTTGGGTTCCACTCTACGGAGATCTACGTGAACTTGTGATGAACAAAGCCCATAAGTCCCGTTACTCAGTACATCCTGGTTCGGATAAGATGTACCACGACTTAAGGACCACATATTGGTGGCCTGGCATGAAAGCCCACATAGCAACATATGTCAGCAAATGTTTGACCTGCGCGATAGTCAAGACTGAGTATCAGAAACCAGCGGGCCTACTCCAACAACCAGAAATCCCGAAATGGAAATGAGAGCAAATTTCCATGGATTTCGTCATTGGCCTACCTAGATCCCAACGCGGGAATGACACTATTTGGGTGATAGTAGATCGATTGACCAAGTCCGCACACTTTTTGGCCATTAAGGAAACAGACAAGTTTTCTACCTTGGCAGAGGTTTACTTAAAGGAAGTAGTTTCAAGGCACGGGGTGCCAACCTCCATTATTTCCGACCGAGATGCACGATTTACTTCCGAGTTGTGGCAAGTTATGCACAAATCCTTTGGCTCACGTTTGGACATGAGCACTGCTTATCACCCACAAACGGATGGGCAGTCTGAACGCACCATCCAAACCCTGGAAGACATGCTTAGAGCATGTGTGATCGATTTTGGCAAGAATAGGGAGAAGCATCTACCGCTAGTGGAATTCTCCTACGATAACAGCTACCACACCAGCATTCAGGCAGCACCCTTCGAGGCATTGTACGGTCGTAAATGCCGATCACCTCTTTGCTGGGCGGAAGTTGGTGATAGCCAGATCACAAGCCCAGAACTGGTGGTAGACACAACGGAGAAGATTGCCCAGATCAGACAACGCATGGCGGTAGCTCGTGACCGTCAGAAAAGCTACGCTGATAAGCGTAGGAAACCGCTAGAATTCCAGGTCAGGGACCGGGTTCTACTTAAAGTCTCACCCTGGAAGGGTGTGGTTCGTTTTGGTAAACGGGGCAAGCTTAATCCGAGATATGTTGGACCATTCGAAGTTATCGAGAAAATCGGTAAGGTTGCGTATAGATTAAATATGCCTGAAGAGCTGAGTGCGGTGCATAATGTTTTTCACGTGTCTAATCTGAAGAAGTGTCTCTCAGATGAAACACTCATAATCCCCTTCAAGGAACTCACTATTGACGAACAGCTACACTTTACTAAGGAACCGATTGAGATCACGGATCGAGAAATCAAAACCCTCAAACGTAGCCAGATACCTCTCGTGCGAGTTCGTTGGAACTCGCGACGTGGCCCAGAGTTTACCTGGGAGCGGGAAGACCAGATGAAGTGCAAGTATCCCCAGTTGTTCCCAAACGAAACCCCCAGCACTGAAGCTATAACCGAATTTCGGGACGAAATTCCAAACTAACGGGGGGATCATGTGACACCCCGTTGAAACGCTCTCACACGTACTAGCTTGATAGTGGCTGCCTTAACTTTCGGGACGAAAGTTCTTAAAACTTGGGGATAATGTGACACTTCGGGTTTTCCCGAGTAACCCTCTTGTATTAGCAATGTGTACGTACGAATTATTAAATGAAAGTTGTGATTATCTTGCTATGCTATGTGTTGTATGTATGTATAATATAAGTATGTGTGTATAATAGTGAACCGAGACCACAACAAACCCGACTCGAGACCACTCGGTCTCGAGTAAACAGTAACGGTTGGGCCGGATTGGGCCATACACCCCTTTGAGCCCACTCGAAACCCTTGTAGGGTGCACCACCCAAACCGAGTATAAAACCCCTCATCCACCTTTTCCCTTACACTCTCACACACTCTCTCCCTCACTAAAACCCTAGAACTACTAGACCTCCTCTCCTTTCTCTCGGACCAAACCGGTGACAACAAGGACACTCGGCTCGGTTCAAGCTAGGAATCATCATTCGGAAGCTCACTCATCGACCCTTCATACCCTCACACTTTGAGTCTCTACCGGTTAGTGTTCTAATGTGTACTAGGTGTTATATGTGTACTAGATGCCTTGTGTGCTTGATGAATGAAATATATGCTTAACCCCTTTTACATGATCTTGATTGATTTAGCGAGTAAAGATCATGAAATACATGAAGATTGTTGTTCATCTGTGATGTAGATGCTTGATTTCTAGATAGAGTGGTTTGTTAATGATCATGCTAACTTGACATATGAATAAGTAGAAAAATGTTTGAATATGGTGCTATCATGTTCTCGGTTGGGTGTGTGAATGATGATGATCGATAGTACATTAAACTAGGTGTATTATGCTAGCATAAATCGGTTTAAGTGAGCATGTTTGTTTAGGATGAAAACCCTAAAGATGAACTAGATGAACATGTGTTGAACATGATATGAAGATTTGATAACATTTGAAAAACTTGTTGTTTGATCCATTTTGGTTAATTGTTAGACAAAGAAACATGTTTGTGAAACCTTATTGGATAGTACATAAAATCGTGAAATCAGAATACTGTGGATAGTACAATGCGGGCAGATGTGCCAGATTCAGCAGGTTAACGAGTCGAGACCTCTGGTTTCGACTCGAGACCATGAAGCTACAACTCGAGACCGCAACGATTGCGACTCGAGACCTGGACCAAGCAACTTCAAAACGGACTTCAGGGACTCGAGACCATCAAGGTCTCGACTCGAGACCACCTTGTCTCGACTGGGCTGCTCACTTTAGTTATTGGGCCATAACGTGATTTGTTTGGGCTGCCTGTTTAACTGAACTATGTGTTAGTTGTTACTGTTGACTGATCCAATAGTAGAGCAGGCCCAATAGCTCAACATGTAACTGTATGCAGGCTATGTGTTAGATTATGTGTAAATACGTGACATTCTCTGTACCCAAACCTGACCTATACTGGTAACCATGTTAGGACGTGGTGACTAGCTTGCTTGACAAGAAACCTAATCTGCCGAGCAACCCAAGGTGAGTTCACACACTAAAAGCATGCGTCCCAAGGAGGGACACGGACAAACTGCCAACTTTGGGAAAAATACTTTTGAACTATTATTTCCGGGGGAAATCCGAATGGGTATTTACTATCTCCGGGGGAGATACGTTTGGATATTATTTATAAAGCACAACTAGCCAAGCTAAACGAAACTCTATCACCTTAAGTCCCTGCTTACAGTACCGATTAATCGCCGGGGGCGAACGGGTTATTAGTTGATAGCGCTATTAGGTTTGACAACCTCACACCGTGACCGGGGGAGATCGGGCGTGAACTAGTAGACATTGCATCGTGGTCAATGATGATAGACATTGACTCGCGGCACAACAACTTTCCGTCAACAGTTTCGGTCTCTACAGTTTTGTGAGCTTACAGATGGGGTAGCTCCCCACAACGTGATTATAAATGCTTTATCTAAACAACATACGTTTTTAAAAACTAAAACTTGACACCTCGTGGACTCGCCAACATTATGTTGATACCCTACTGCATGCTTTGCAGGTACCCAGTGATTCAGGAGCTTGCAGCTTGCGGATGTGTAGTGGTCGTCTAACCCGTGTGTTGGGTTCTAAACAAACTTGAACTAAGAATCTTGTTCTAAACTATTTTGTCTATGCTTCCGCTACTTATCTGAACTATTACTTAAACTTAAATACTTTTGAACTTTGATTATGATATTTGCCAACCTTGTGGTTGGTGAGTATTACTTATGTTATTAATTAAATTGCTCAGTATAATTGGTGGCTGGATCCTGGTCAGTCACGCCTCCAAGCGGTGGTACTCCGCATGTGGATTTTGGGGGTGTGACATTATACTTATTGTTTATCTACTTAAGGTGTAATATTCATTGTTTTATTCATGTCCATTTAACATAAATTACCAATATGTCCACTGTTTCAACACATGCACATGTGCATTACCCAACGCGTGCATTTTCAACATTGAAACCATAGCATCTAAACTTGTCGATTCACTGTTTCTAATGTCATTATGTTTTAAGTGCATGTACTCCATTTTCAATCCACCTATTATACATTGCAACGTATACATTATGCACATGTGCATTGCCACCATATACTATGTCAAACAACATTAAACATTACTACCTTTATGTTATGCACATGTGCATTGCCAACATAATTTATGCCACACATTATATCACATCAATATGTTCCTGGGCATTTCCAACATATATTATACTATACACCATACAACATAACATTGTAAACTACATATCCTAACATGTATTATTATTCTAAATAATGCATATGTGCATATGACATATCACTTTAACATAACCTATACAAAGTTCATTTCCATTTACATTAGCATCTGTGGAAATATTACTAACATGTTTACCAATTTCAAATTATGCACATGTGCATACAAAAACCTCCTTACCATACCAAATGTATAAAGATAATACCAATATGTATACATTTTCAAATTACACACTTTGACTCTTTTTGTTCCACCTACTTTTCAGTGTGATAATATTGGAGTCACATTTCATCTACGAAATATCATGTCATTGATTTAAACTTTATTCAAGATACAGGTTCAACAATAATTTGTGGGTTTCTGTTGGACCACGTATGTAACCAAAACCTAGTTACAATGTTTGGAAAAACTGTCGGTTGTAACAAAGAATAATTACAATATCAGATTATGATTTAAGTCATGTAAGTGCAGATATGACTGCATCAGTAACCTCTTGTGTTGTGATACTTCCACCAAGATCTTTTCTTCGGTATTTACCCTCGTAAATAATGCGTTTCACTGCAGTTTATAAACGATCTGCATAATTAGGAAGCTGAAGATATCTCATCATCATGGCTGATGAAAGAAGCAGAGCCACTGGGTTTGCTCTCTTTTTCTCAACCATTGATGGTTTCCCAACATTCCCGGCTGATGCACCTTGTTCAAAGATTGCGTACTCCGTGCCAACATTACCTGTAAATATGATTGCAAAAACTTTATTACTACAAAATCATCGTTACAAAAAGGGTTTAGGGATTTAAATATATGGTTTATGACTGTGTACCTCCTGGCATGACCCCTGTACCACCAGCAATACCAGCAGCAGCGTTTGCAACTAGGTTTCCATACATGTTAGTGTTCTAATGTGTACTAGGTGTAATATTCAGGAGCTTGCAGCTTGCGGATGTGTAGTGGTCGTCTAACCCATGTGTTGGGTTCTAAACAAACTTGAACTAAGAATCTTCTTCTAAACTATTTTGTCTATGCTTCCGCTACTTATCTAAACTATTACTTAAACTTAAATACTTTTGAACGATGATTATGATATTTGCCAACCTTGTGGTTGGTGAGTATTACTTATGTTATTAATTAAATTGCTCAGTATAATTGGTGGCTGGATCCTGGTCAGTCACGCCTCCAAGCGGTGGTACTCCGCATGTGGATTTTGGGCGTGTGACATTATACTTATTGTTTATCTACTTAACGGTGTAATATTCATTGTTTTATTCATGTCCATTTAACATAAATTACCAATATGTCCACTGTTTCAACACATGCACATGTGCATTACCCAACGCGTGCATTTTCAACATTGAAACCATAGCATCTAAACTTGTCGATTCACTGTTTCTAATGTCATTATGTTTTAAGTGCATGTACTCCATTTTTAATCCACCTATTATACATTGCAACGTATACATTATGCACATGTGCATTGCCACCATATACTATGTCAAACAACATTAAACATTACTACCTTTATGTTATGCACATGTGCATTGCCAACATAATTTATGCCACACATTATATCACATCAATATGTTCCTGGGCATTTCCAACTTATATTATACTATACACCATACAACATAACATTGTAAACTACATATCCTAACATGTATTATTATTCTAAATAATGCATATGTGCATATGACATATCACTTTAACATAACCTATACAAAGTTCATTTCCATTTACATTAGCATCTGTGGATATATTACTAACATGTTTACCAATTTCAAATTATGCACATGTGCATACAAAAACCTCCTTACCATACCAAATGTATAAAGATATTACCAATATGTATACATTTTCAAATTACACACTTTGACTCTTTTTGTTCCACCTACTTTTCAGTGTGATAATATTGGAGTCACATTTCATCTACGAAATATCATGTCATTGATTTAAACTTTATTCAAGATACAGGTTCAACAATAATTTGTGGGTTTCTGTTGGACCACGTATGTAACCAAAACCTAGTTACAATGTTTGGCAAAACTGTCGGTTGTAACAAAGAATAATTACAATATCAGATTATGATTCAAGTCATGTAAGTGCAGATATGACTGCATCAGTAACCTCTTGTGTTGTGATACTTCCACCAAGATCTTTTGTTCGTTATTTACCCTCGTAAATAATGCGTTTCACTGCAGTTTATAAACGATCTGCATAATTAGGAAGCTGAAGATATCTCATCATCATGGCTGATGAAAGAAGCAGAGCCACTGGGTTTGCTCTCTTTTTCTCAACCATTGATGGTTTCCCAACATTCCCGGCTGATGCACCTTGTTCAAAGATTGCGTACTTTGTGCCAACATTACCTGTAAATATGATTGCAAAAACTTTATTACTACAAAATCATCGTTACAAAAAGGGTTTAGGGATTTAAATATATGGTTTATGACTGTGTACCTCCTGGCATGACCCCTGTACCACCAGCAATACCAGCAGCAGCGTTTGCAACTAGGTTTCCATACATGTTAGTGTTCTAATGTGTACTAGGTTTAATATTCAGGAGCTTGCAGCTTGCGGATGTGTAGTGGTCGTCTAACCCATGTGTTGGGTTCTAAACAAACTTGAACTAAGAATCTTGTTCTAAACTATTTTGTCTATGCTTCCGCTACTTATCTGAACTATTACTTAAACTTAAATACTTTTGAACTTTGATTATGATATTTGCCAACCTTGTGGTTGGTGAGTATTACTTATGTTATTAATTAAATTGCTCAGTATAATTGGTGGCTGGATCCTGGTCAGTCACGCCTCCAAGCGGTGGTACTCCGCATGTGGATTTTGGGCGTGTGACATTATACTTATTGTTTATCTACTTAACGGTGTAATATTCATTGTTTTATTCATGTCCATTTAACATAAATTACCAATATGTCCACTGTTTCAACACATGCACATGTGCATTACCCAACGCGTGCATTTTCAACATTGAAACCATAGCATCTAAACTTGTCGATTCACTGTTTCTAATGTCATTATGTTTTAAGTGCATGTACTCCATTTTCAATCCACCTATTATACATTGCAACGTATACATTATGCACATGTGCATTGCCACCATATACTATATCAAACAACATTAAACATTACTACCTTTACATTATGCACATGTGCATTGCCAACATAATTTATGCCACACATTATATCACATCAATATGTTCCTGGGCATTTCCAACATATATTATACTATACACCATACAACATAACATTGTAAACTACATATCCTAACATGTATTATTATTCTAAATAATGCATATGTGCATATGACATATCACTTTAACATAACCTATACAAAGTTCATTTCCATTTACATTACCATCTGTGGATATATTACTAACATGTTTACCAATTTCAAATTATGCACATGTGCATACAAAAACCTCCTTACCATACCAAATGTATAAAGATATTACCAATATGTATACATTTTCAAATTACACACTTTGATTCTTTTTGTTCCACCTACTTTTCAGTGTGATAATATTGGAGTCACATTTCATCTACGAAATATCATGTCATTGATTTAAACTTTATTCAAGATACAGGTTCAACAATAATTTGTGGGTTTCTGTTGGACCACGTATGTAACCAAAACCTAGTTACAATGTTTGGCAAAACTGTCGGTTGTAACAAAGAATAATTACAATATCAGATTATGATTCAAGTCATGTAAGTGCAGATATGACTGCATCAGTAACCTCTTGTGTTGTGATACTTCCACCAAGATCTTTTGTTCGGTATTTATCCTCGTAAATAATGCGTTTCACTGCAGTTTATAAACGATCTGCATAATTAGGAAGCTGAAGATATCTCATCATCATGGCTGATGAAAGAAGCAGAGCCACTGGGTGTGCTCTCTTTTTCTCAACCATTGATGGTTTCCCAACATTCCCGGCTGATGCACCTTGTTCAAAGATCGCGTACTCCGTGCCAACATTACCTGTAAATATGATTGCAAAAACTTTATTACTACAAAATCATCGTTACAAAAAGGGTTTAGGGATTTAAATAAATGGTTTATGACTGTGTACCTCCAGGCATGACCCCTGTACTGCCAGCAATACCAGCAGCAGCGTTTGCAACTAGGTTTCCATACATGTTAGGTGTCACCTGCAACATTTAATCAGTTAACACCCAATTGGAAAAAGAATAATCTCATGTGTGCGTTTTAAAACTAGAACATATGTACAACTTAAGCATTTACAGAAATAATAAGTAGTGCCGTTATTAATGTAACAATGTATGTATTTTCCTATATTTATATCTGCATATTTACTTGTCCTTTGTATGTCTTTTCCTATATCTACATCTGCATATGGTATAATATATGTGTTTAAATGAATGACAACATCATTAACATAAAAACTAAAAAATAATGCACATGTGCATCTCTACCCAATTGAAACATTAAATATTAAGCAACCTATTCTAACTTTTTGTTTCAATATTACGTCCGTCCTCGTCCTCCATAGCCTCTCACATTCTTTTCGATCCTTACTCCCTTTATTTTATAATAAATGGAACCCTTTTTCGTTTTTTCCATCGTTGATCTACAATAAATAAAAAAAAATCATATAATTTACCAAACCTACAAACCTACCGCATTTTTGCATTCCACACAATGATGCACATGTGCAAAGAAAATAAAACATGTTATAAAATGTTCATACATACTACTGCACACCTACATTTATAAACTTAATGTGTTTACACAACTTATAATATTAATAAAAAAAGTAATACAATGTTGCACATGTGCATAAACTCAGATTTAATTACTAAAAAATTATAATAATACTAAATAATCAATAACTTCTAACCTTTTTGTTTAACATTCAAATATTCGTCTTCCTTTGCGTCCGTTGCGTTCGACATTCTTAATGACCCTTCATCCCTTGACTTTAATATAAATGTTACGTTTTTCGATTTTTTTTCCATTGATGATCTACAATGAACATGTGGATAAAAGTTAAATACCTTACTAACCTATTATGACAAATTATGCACATGTGCATATTAACGTATTTTGTCAAGCTATGCATATGCGCATAGCTATATATCGCATAACACTACCTTATTAACATAATCTAACATTAAATACAAATGTGCATAACTATACATCACACCAAAATACAACTAAATACCTTATTTAATGTCATCTGCATCAACATTAACTACCTTATTCACATGTTATTGCACACTATGCACATGTGCATATTGACTTATTATTACAATCTATGCACATGTGCATAACCACATATTACACAAGAATTACCTTAATAGCCAATTTTGCTAAACATATGATGTCAAAATATGCACATGTGCATAGCTATATATCACACAATACAAAACGAAGCTTGAATCGACAAATTATCTATCATATAAAAGTACAAAGGACAAATTATCTATCATATAACAATATAAACGAATTGTATAAACTTGCAAACGGTGTCTCGATTAATATGACAATATCTATATTACCAATCCGTCAACGATTTCGTTGGCGGCGGCGATTTTGACGGCGATTAATTCCGGCGATACCGTCTTAGTGGCACACTCATTGAATCATCTATTCTTATAATCACTGGACGAATTTTGGGAACTAACCTCGATTATATGACGAAATATGAAATATCTGCTGGTAAAATCTCAAATCTGAGATACAATCTCAATCCAGATGATTCGATATGGTGAACTGATGATGCTGAAGTGATGATGTATACCAGACGATGATGAAATCGATTGTAATTGACGAATTGTTGAGAGAATCAGGTTGAGAAATGTTGAGATATTTGGATGTAATCACAGTTCAGATGATAGAGATGATAGTGGACGTGAAGATTGTATTAAATGTAATTTAAGTTTTGTTTGAAGTCCGATAATAAATGGAAGCAGGTAAGCGGGTTTTTTAAAGTTATTTGGTATTTACAAAATTGCCCCATGTTCACATTGGTTCTCGCGGTTCTCGCAATAAGGGTAGTTCTCGCATGAACCCTACCCTATATATATATATATGTATATATATATGTATATATATGTATATATATATATATATATATATTTCTATGTTATTACTATTATTGATAGCGGTTCATCCAGTATTGCATGTTACGCTCGTCGTATTTCTAAACGAGCCTCTCCCCTATTTGCCTTATTCTTTCACATTCATCTAATAACTCCTCACCAAAAGTGCGGAGTTCCTGCACGTTCTCGGTACTCATGGGTGGTGCTGGTGCTGGTATTGGGTCAGGGTACTGGGGCATCGGTTCTTCATATGGGTATGGGTTCTCTAGGATTTCCCGCATATACTGGTCGTTATCCCAATATGGATCTAGAGGGTCAAGGTTAGGATAGGGTGCTACTAGGTTTTGTATGGGCTCCTCCTGTGGGTAAAGTTCTCGATAATCCCTATGATCGTCTTCCCATGGGTCATAATCTGGAGGATGGGATGCTGGGACTCTAGGGATTTTGTTTGGGTCGAAGGCAGGTACGGGAATCTGGTATCCTGGGTTAGGTTCTATTTCCATGGGTTGATTTGGGAACAAGGGTAGTGGTTGTGGTGCAAAGATTTGTTCTAAGTTTGGGTCTGCGGCAGTGGTAGCTAGTATGTGAAAATTGGCCAATCCCCTATTGATTATGTCCTGGGTCTGGGCATTCATCTCCCTATTTGCAGCTGCTGAAGCTCGTTGCTGCTGTAACTTCTCATTCTTTTCTTACGCTTGTGTGCTCCCCGACTGAACCATCCTCTCTTTTTGGTAGGGAATGGCTCTTCGGATTGCGCTTTGAATATGAAAATCCCCTCTTCTGTGTTAGCTGAATACCCCGAGTGGGTAGGCTGGGAAGAAGTTCCTTCATCTCTAGGAGAACTAGACAGTTGACGATAAGCGTCTGACGGACCTTGATCACTCATACTGTAAACTTAACAAATTGTCAAATAACACAAAACAATAATATACAAATATACACATAAACACGTATATTATTTCCTAACATAAAATTTTGGTGTCAGCATAACACTTTTGTGGCTGAAATCAGTGGTTGTAGCTCTGATACCACTCCCTATCGCAACCCCCGGCCCCTAACTTTGGGAACGGGCGGCCGCGAACTAGTATCAGTGGTATCGGTGTTTATCAATTTGGCAGCGGAATTTACATCAGGACCGTAGTTAGGAAATATTTTATCAGAGTAAAACACCATCACATTTTTATAATTAATAAATACATGGGAAATTCCCAAGTTTTTATTACAAACACGTTTATAGGGATAAACCCTAATTTATTGAAATAAAACATCTTCTTTATTTAGTTAACTTTTATAGCCACTTTTCCAAGCCTTCAGTGCTGTCCAGCTGGCTTCTATTTAGCTTTCACATTTTGTTACCTGAAACGCGTTTAAAAATATTTTATCAACAAGAAATACTGGCGAGTGAATCCCAGTTTAATCAAGAAAAGTTTTATCATTTTACAGCATTGAGGGCAACCCGCAATTACATTTGTTTACATCTACTTTAATTACTACTCACGGGACTGTCAATCCTGACTCGTAGTAATGTTACTACTCACAGTGTAGTAACAAATTTTGTATACAAAACCCCAACTTACCGACGATAATTGTAGAATTACAAATACTCAATAACTGTGAAATATAATTTAAACATTTGAGGTTTTGTAAAAATAGTTCACAAAAAGGTTTCACAAAAAGGAGATTACTCACTTTGCTACTTTAGGTATTTCCTTGTGACTTCCTGGTTATAATCTATTAATTAAAACAATGCACACGTGTTAGTATAATAACTCAATTTTACATTAGTTATACCCTCCCCGAGATAGAACTCCAACGACTTGAGTCAGGCAGAGCCTCGACATGCATTACGGAGCACTAAATCATTCGGGCAGCGTATCTAATACGTAACCGGGGGTTATAATACTTACAACGAGGCAGAGCTTCGCTAATTAGGGGGGTATTATACCCGATATAGTAATTGCTATTCAGAATTGAGAGAGAATTCGAAAGTTTTGAACGAAAATCAACTGAAGCTCTATCGTCCAATTTATAGGGCCTGATCAGGGGTCTCTCGCGCCCCGCGACGGAGATAAGAGTGGTCGTCGCGCCCAGCGAGCTAGGCTAGCTAGGGCCTAGCCTTGGCCAATCACCGGTATAGCTTCGACACGACATGGACACGTGGCGGCTCAGGGGCGGCCTGGTGGCCAAGCTGTCACGCCCCGCGACAGCCTTGCTTGGCTCTGTCGCGCCCCGCGAGGGCAATAAAATATTGTTTTTATTTGATTTTTATAAAAATAAAGGTATTTCGGGCCTATTTTTTGTTTACGGGGTGTGTTTTAGGACGTATGGAACATGTTTAAGGGTTTTGGGAGAGTTGTTATATAGGAAGAGGCTTGACAAAAGTGTTATGGATAAAGAAACTTCTGACTAAGACTAGTTTTCCTCCAAAAGAGACAAGTAAGATCATGTGCGATAATAAAGCAGCAATCAAAATCTCAAAAAAATCCGGTGCAACATGATCGAACAAAACATGTGGAAGTTGACGAAACTTTATTAAAGACAAACTAGAGGCAAGAATTATCGAAATCCCATTTGTTCGATCAGAAGACCAGCCGGGAGATATTTTAACAAAAGCCACAAGTGGGAGAATCTACAACGACTGCTTAGCCAAGTTAAATATTGGAAATCCCACTATTTAACTTGAGGGAGAATGTTAAAGAAAAGATACTCGTGGGATCAGTTGCACATCATTTCCCAAGTTACCCAAGATTGTGTCTAGCAACCAGCTGTCTGATTCTCGTAAATACAGCTCCCAAGTTAGTAGCATTGCCTTTTTAGTTATTATGCGTCTTGTATTTATAGTGGCTCTCTTCTTGTAATTCATGTACAGAAAATACCATCATTCATTGCTCTTGTTATCAATAATCTAATGTTTTTAGTGAAAAGATTTAGGAGGCTTTATGAATAAAAATGACATTTAAGACTCCTTTCGATTTTTAAACTCATTTGACTCGTTTTCTTTTAAGAAATTTTCTTGCTACACTCCGACCTACTAAAACAATACGGGTCTATTGATAAATAACTCATAACATAAAGTATACAAAAGATAATGTTTTTTATTGTTATTTATCTAGTGTAGTGGTGTTGCCCAGTTTACTCTTTAGGGCATACGGGGCGCATGCAGGGAGTGGCGCGGTGAAGAGTTTTTCAGCTGGGGGCACACCGCCGCCAATACCATTCACCGCGCGGGGATGAGTCGGCAGGCATTCACCGCTTGAGGAAGATGACCGTTGGAACAAGAAAAGATCCATTGGACATGTTTAAACGGCTATAATGCCATTACATTTAAAAAAAATCAATTAAAGACCTTTATAAATTCATGTTATTACATTTCATTTTTTCACCCAATTCACAAAATCTCAAAGAATAATATAGATAGACAAAACAAGAGCGATGGCAAAAAAAAAGTTCCGGGTTCCGGTTCGAAGGCGAGGGGCGCGACTCGCAAAGTAGACGAGGCGGATCGAGTGTGTACCAACCTAACTATCCACCACAATTTTTTCAATAACCGGGTTTTTAGAACACCCAACCCCAACCCAACTATCCACCACAATTTTTTTCTTTACCACAAGGTCCCACAATGGTTGCACCAGGTATGTACGAGTATCCTAGGAAGCCCAAAACGGTTTTGACCCATTTGCTTGTCGGAGTCCACCAACTCAATCTCCAAGTGATAATGCTGAACACATGCTTCCAATATATGATGATGACGAAGATGAAGAATATGTAGTCGAGACTAAAGATTTAGATGAAGACGAAAATGAAGAAGCCGAAGTAGAGGAAAAAGTTGAAGGCGAAGAAGTAGCCGTAGATGAACGGAAAGGAAAAGGGGTAAGGCGGATCAGCAAAGATGGACGAAGAAACAAGAAGAGGCGTTAGCGATGGCGTACGTGCATTGTAGTGTAAACAAGAAAAAAGGAAATGCCCAAAATCGGAAGGTTTTTGGAAAAAAGTTCTTGCACATTACAATGCAACCGTTGGAGGTAGTTGACGGGCCGTCCATCAAGTCCGTCAAAAATGGAAAGCTATGCAAGGGAAGTTGAACTTATACAACGGATTTTGGCATCTGGTGGGTTTCCTCGTACTGAGGCGTGAGAGGTGGTTAGGAAGCATCAGAAATTGTCCCCAGTACCGTTGTTGGGTGAGGAGAGTGGTTGTTCGAGGCAAAAAAGAAAGTCATCGAATTCGTGTATCTATCAAGCGGGTACACCAAATACCGAATTTACTAGTGATATACCCGACATAAATGTAAACCCCTCTCCAAGAAGGCAAAAAAAGAAATATAAAGGACCCACAACGTCGAGCGAATGGTCAATTGGTATGTCTGACAAGCTCCGAGATTACAAGTTTATGAAACAAGAATTGGTGGACATTAAAAAAGAAACGAGAGGAAAAAATTTATGGAGTTGGCGGATGAATATCGAGAGACGTTGGGATCGATCAGGTTTGATATGGATCTCGAGATGTTTAATAGGCCACACGACAATGTTCCACCAGAGATGTTGGAAATCACACTAGCACGAAAACAGGAGATCGCCAAAACATATAATTGGCCTTGTAGTTTCTAAATATTTTATGTTTTTATTTTTTTGTAGGTTTAATTTAATGTAATGTTTTTTATTTTATTTTTTTAGTTAATGTAATTTTAGTTAGTTTTATTTAATGTAATGATTTTTAAGTAATTTTAGTTAGTTTTTAAATTTAATGTACTTTTATTTTGTTAAAATCATGTTTTATTTATTAATTAATAGTTTATAAAAAGATCGCCAAAACATATAATTGGCCTTGTAGTTTCTAAATATTTTATGTTTTTATATTTTTGTAGGTTTAATTTTATGTAATGTTTTTATTAGTTAATGTAATTTTAGTTAGTTTTATTTAATGTAATGTTTTTTTAAGTAATTTTAGTTAGTTTTTTAATTTAATGTACTTTTATTTTGTTAAAATTATGTTTTATTTATTAACAAGTTGATGTTCCCCGCGCGTTGCGGCGGAATGTTGATTATTAAAGTCTTTAATATCACTACATGCTATGCGAAATTTTTTTGTTTAAGCAAAATAGTTTATTTCAATTTGCTCTACTCCTAGCCTACACCACGACACTACAGAATGTGTAAGAGATGAGGGTTATATAACTTGAGTGTGTAGTGGAAAGAGGGTTGTATAACTCCTTCAATTATAGATATATGTATGTGTGTGTGCGCATGCGCGTGCGCGTGCGCGTGTGAGAGAGAGAGAGAGAGAGAGAGAGAGAGAGCAACAATTGTGTCAGGCGCTATACATATCATTGGGTGAATAATAAAGCCCCCATAACGCCGACCAGAATGGTGTTTCAAGGCGGCATGGGGCTTTATGTGTTGGAAGGGTGCCATATCTAGCCTCACTATGGAAGTGCTAAATATGAAGGTTTGACAGGTGAGAAGATGGGTAATGAGTGAAGTGGTGGAGCCATAAAGACAACCTTTTCTTGCTCGTCTTCGTGTTCTAAAGATCATATTAGCTCGCCTAAGACTTTTTCGAGCTTGATCTTCTCATTAAGACTCAGTAAAGGCGCTTTTGTGCCAATGCTTGATTGACACAAAAATGGCATCCACGACATTAACGTTTTCATCTTGATTTTCCTTAGTTCCTCCATATATGGTGCGCTCTTCGTCTCCCATGCTTGCCGCTTGCTTGAACAAATACACTGCGTCGGATTGATTGTTATTTGTGTAGAACAGTTCGGTTAAATATTTAGGCTTTAACAAAGCCAAAAGAATTCAACATATTTAAAATATATTTCAGTATAGAATTTTGGACATTACGAATACTTAACAGAGTATATAGTCTCGACCAAAAGAACAAAATTGTCACATTATCAGACATTCAAACATGGTTTTAATTGTTTGTTCTTTAATGGGTCAATTCAATTTCTAAATATTATACCCTATTAATAATTAAAGATTTTCTAACTTCAAACAACACACGATAAAATTGTGAAATAATCATACATTCACAAAACTAAAATATATGTATAATATTTGTTTCTTAGGGTATAAGGAGTGGTTAAACACTTTAAAGTGGCAAACCAAAAAACCGACCAATGAGAGCGCGCCATGTCAATTAGGCAAAAGTGTTTAAACTTTGGTGAAAAATGTTGGCAATGGTTTAAACATTTGGTGGAGTGGTAAACTTTTTAAATAAAAAAAAGGAAAAAAGATGTGATTGGTTGAGATTGGAATGGACCCCACCCCACACCCCTCTCTCTCTCCTCTTCTTCCCTTTGCCGCAGCGGTGTTGGCTCACCGACTTCTCACCATTTTCGGCAAACATGAATGTGGCAAAAGATTGGCAATGGTTTGCCAAAGTTTACCGATCGGTAAACTGGCTTTGCCGATTGCCACTCCCTATCCCCTTATGTTTGAGAGATGTTAAAACAGTGGGCGGTGAAGTACCAAACCCAATTCAAATACCACTACACACCTACAACCCAAATACAATAATTCAAAAACAGATATGACGGCTTCTCCCACACACGTAACACACATACCATGGAACCAACCACCGGAGAAGAAGACAACTGCACGCCACCATAACACAACCATCGTGTCGTCGGTACCACAACATCACCAACGAATCGCCGTCTCAACACCACCACCACCGAACCACCGCCGGCGATTCACCGCTACCACCGCCGTTTAATATTTATATATCCTAAACTTTCAACGTTAAGTAGGTGGAAATGCCAGTCAAGTTATGATTTCGAAACGTCAGTTATTTTTTTCTGTTCTTTTGAAACGGTACTTTGTGTATGGCGGTTTAGTTTTGGATGACGGTTACAAAATGAAACGGTGTAAATTTTGTTTTAATCTTCGTGTCGGTTGTGTTTGTATATTTTCTTTTGATCTTTCTGTCGTTTTGTTTTATTTGATGCATCACATCGGTTTGGTTAACAATTGGTAATTATTAAATTTGAATGATCGTGCATGTTAAATTTAGACCGAAAAGGTGCATATTTTTAATGAATCATTGCGTTTCAACGAAAAGATGTGAAGGTGTAAAGGCAACCTAAGTTGCTAATTGTATAAGAGTATAATTAATAGTTTATAAAAAGAATGAAAAAAACTAGTTTCCCCCATCTCATGAAGTGTGCACCCCTTATGTTTTTGGACAAGATGGGTGTTAGAGAGGGGAAATGGCATGACAATATATGATTGGGTGGGTGGAAACCCCCCCCCCCCCCACACACACCTCATGAGGGGTGTAGCCCTTTCACCCTTAGAGTTTGTATAAAAGATATTTTATTCATGAGTTATTTGATATTAATAATCCTAACTTTCACCCATAAGCCGACATTAATCACAACTTCAAAAAAATTCTCTGACAATCCCTAGTAAGAAGTTGGCCTCCATCGATCATTTTCTAACTAGGTTAGTTTTTTGCTGAAGTGGCAGCTCCCGTGGCACGAATCTAGTTATTCGTCGATGAAGTTGCTTATGTGGCACAAAATTAGTTATTGGATTTTAATAGTCCGGACCTATGTAGCACAGGAATGGGTACGGGACTGGGGAACGGTACGGGTACGGAGAACGGCAAAACTGAAAAATCCAAGATACGGGTACGCTAAAGGTACGGCAAAAAAATATAAAACAATAAAAATATATTAAACAAAGTCCAAAATATTTTAAACAATGACCATATAACGTGGTACGATCTTAAACTTTATGCTATTTTCATAAACTTAAAAGTTTAGGGACCAAATGTAAAATAGTCAAGATAGAGGGTTAAATGGAAAAAAGCTAACTTTTTACTAAACTCTTCTTTAAAAGTTAGTGCTAAGAATGTAATAAAAGAAAACCTAAGGGTGCAAAGTGACAAAAAGACAAAATTTATTAAAAACCTACAAAAATGAGAGCGTCGGCCCTGTCTTTCTCATCTTCCAACATTTGTGGCCGCTTTACCAATACAGAACTACTATTCCGGCGAGATTCTTTAGTCGCAGAATGATCAGAGTTGCGGTTTCTCCGGCGAGATAATCCGGCAACAATGGATACGTTTGGTTGTCATGCCCGAAATGTTTGGTTGTCGTCCACCGATTTTAGGATACGTTTTGGAAACGTCCCCAGCCGTCCCCGCAGTGTTTCAAGCCCTGGGACGGGTACTAGAGGCTCAGAGTCGTCCCCGTGCTTCATAGGTCCCAACTTTCCCCACCACCATCACCCACCACCACAATCAGCCGCCACCAACAGTTGCCACAATGGGTGGCGGCTAATGATGGTGGCGGCGGCGGTGGTGGTGTGTGATAATAGTGGTGGTTGTTAATGGTGGTGGTTATTGATGGTAGTGGTTGTTGATGGTGCTGGTGGCGGCGGCTAATGGTGGTGGTGAGAGTTGGGATTATTAAAATCCAATAACTAAGTTTGTGCCACATAATTAGGCAGTCATATAAGCCAATAACTAGGTTTGTGACACGTAAGTTGTCACGTTAGAAAAAACTAACTCAATTAGAAAATGATGGACGAGGGCCAAATTCTTTGGCAAATGGGTGAACGTTAAGATCATTAAAATATAATAACCCTTTATTCAAAGTAAAAAAGGCTTTACCAAAATAAAAATTAATAAAAATAAAAAAGAAGATGTTATAAATCAATGACCAAGATCCTATATTGGATACCGTTTAGATCACCCGCAGTGGGGGTTTTTGGGCGTTTCACTCCTAAAAAACTCCCCAAAACGCCCATCAACCGTCCCCTATGGAATTTTTTTCAAAAAAAAAAATGCAAATGCCGTCCTTTTTTCCACGCTCATGTTCAAGATCTTTGGCCAATCACAGGTTTTCTTCTTTTTGGTTGGCCAATACCCTTTTAACATAATACCCGACAATGCCCACATCCCCACTACACCCATTTATTCAAAACGCTCAACAATGCCCCTTGGATGACTGGACTGCCATGTGTCGAATAATGCCCAGAGGTGGGGGCATTATTCATGTATACCACTAAATATGTTCTTAGAACCATTTAGTTTTGATTTAACCCAGTTTGGAATCCTTGAAATACTAATATTTTTTTAACATGTTAGACATTTAGATAAATGGTGTTATGGCTCTAGAGGTGAACCAGTTTTCCTTTAATTGGGGTGACTTTGGCTATGTTTTCCCATATAGTACCTTCACCATAATTCAATAGCTTGAGTCTTTTTTTCATAACAGGTACAAATGTTAATTCTCAAAAGCATTTGAGAAGGGAATTCATGAATCCAACTGTGTATCATCTGATAGTTATATTTGTTGCTGATTTCATAAATCCAAGGAAAACGAACATCTTTTCACACACCTTGATGCTAGACTACAAAAGCCCGTTGGTACTCATGCGCAAATTACCAACCCTTTGTTCAAGCTCCATAACCATTTCTTCCATCTTCATTGATCTCTTTGTATAAAAAGAACAAAGTCTTTTTCTACAAAGGAAACCTGTAAGAATGAAACTACAAACGAGTCTGAAATGGTTAAGGAGATTGAACAAAGGGTTTGGGGTTTAGAGACTCTCTTCGTGATTTGAAGATTCCGGAGTTGTATTTCATGACCTTGAGGATTGGAATATTGTTTGTACTTATTGTTTGGGATATTGAGACTCTCTTCCAGCATTGTAGGTTTCTTCTGGTAGTCGTTGTTGGATGTTTTTGACATGCGAATGAAGTAACGTCTGACTTACTTTGGTGAAACAACACGTGAGAAGTAGTTTTAGTTGTCGTCGGAGTTGTTTGGGGGAGGGGCAATATGGTGAATCCATAGAGATGATGAAGGTTACTTTCTCTATGAAGCATCATAACTCCATGGGTTCACCCATATTACCTCTCCCTCTCAAAAATTATCGCCTAAAGAGTCGCATCAATAAACGACTTTCAAATAGAAGAATACCAAGATCGAAATTAAACTTTTACACGTTTTTCTTAGCTAAATACATGTAGCAAACATATAACCGATTCAAGTTTTTTTAAACAAAGTATACTCTATTGATTTTCTAATTGAAGTCTTGGGTTAATTATTTTCCCCAACAGTAATACTTGAATTAGTTTCAATCAATAAATGATGTAAAATTATTATATGCATCTACACCCATGTGTAGACACTTTCTAATATTCTACGCATTTAGTATTTTCTACAAATTGATAAAACCATGACAGGAAATATTTGAAAACGCTGCTGTTAAATCGAAAATATCAAGCTCAAGCTTGGCTATATTGATCATATAAAATCTTAGAGAAAGGTGTTGTAGGTATGGTGAAGTTGCATTGAACAATATGTAGTATGGGGTGAATAAATTAGTCTTACCTCATGATTGATATTTCGTCCATTGACGAACTACTGAAAAATGCAGAGTTGTTGAGGATGCCTTCATTTATATACAAGAGTATATAATTTGAAATACAAATTGCAAATTTATGATTAATGGATTGTCTGTTTGGATATGTTATTTTAAAGGAAAACAATTATTTATATTTCTCGTTCATAAATAGCTAATTTATCGATCTGCTTGGATATGTTATTTTGAAAGAAAACAGTTATTTATATTTATCGTTCATAATACCTAACTAGGTTATAACCCGCGAGTACTCGCGGATCGGATATTTAAATTTTCTTAAACACAATTTTATATATATTTTAAATAATGAATAATGCGTGACTAATAAGGTATATTAATTAAATGTTACCGTCTTCAAAATTAAAAATAATTTTCAAATATAGATTAGTTGGACAATTAAATTTAAAGACAAATGCAACTCTACTTTTATTCAAAATTTTATGAGTTGTTGAGGATGCCTTCATTTATATACAAGAGTATATAATTTGAAATACAAATTGCAAACTTATGATTAATAAAAAAAAGGATTCCAATCATATAATATATAATCAGTTAATCAGTACTTACCTTGAATCAGAAATTAAAGCCCTATAAACCTTGAACCACAGATCAAATGAATCTAAAGCCCTAGAAACCCTGATTAGAGTGGTGGTGAGACTCCGGTCACCGCCCCTCTCCTCCCCTTTTCCTCTCTTCAGTCTCTTCTCTTCTGAGACTTTCAAAGAGGTGTTGGCAAGGGGGATGACCGCCGGTTGCAACGGCATCTTCTTCGGCAAAACACCGCCTTCACAGGCGGCATCTGAAGCTCCGCCTCAACCCACCGCCAGCAAACTGCCATGAAATCGGTTCTCTTTCTCTCTCTGCATTCCTTCTGAGTCACCGCATCTCCTGCTCTCTGTAACAAAGGGGGCGGTAGCATTACATCGCCCTTCAGATGACACAAAACGTGTCTCATTTGGTGGTGATAAGCCCATCACCGCCAAATGGGCCCAATCATATATCAACATGGTAAAATGTACTATTCATTTCGTTGGCTAATTAACATATATGAATGGATAGTCTGTTTGGATATGTTATTTTAAAGGAAAACAATTATTTATATTTATCGTTCATAAATAGCTAATTTATCGATCTGCTTGGATATGTTATTTTGAAAGAAAACAGTTATTTATAGTTATCGTTCATAATACCTAATTTATCGAATATCACGTTAAAAATTTAAATCACGTCTTGATAGGCGTTGAATGCTCATAAATACCCAATTTATCGAATATCACTTCTTTGAAAGACATTAAAAATTATCATAAGCCTTGAATATTTTTTTAAGAGTTAAATACCATTTTAGTCACTCTCTTTTGAGTCATTTTGTCAGTTTAGTACAAAAATTTGAAACGTTGTCATTTTTTTCTAAATAGTTTCAACCGTTGCCGTTTCAATCTACTAGGTTAACTCCGTTCATTTTTTCTATTGGCTAGAAGGGTAATCCGATCATTTTATACGGTCGCATTGCCCTTCTAGTTAACAGAATTACATATAAAATGACCGAAATGCCCTTTTGGTTAAGAGAATAAAAGGATTGAGTTAACCCAGTGAACTAAAATGGCAACGTTTGAAACTATTTAGACTAGAATCGCAACATTTCAAACCTTTAGAATAAACTGGTAAATGGCACAAATCACAGGGACTAAAATGACATTTAACTCTTTTTTAATCATGTCTTGGACTTAAACCCAAGACCTACCCCTCCTAAACAAAGATTTATCTTTACCAATGAACCATTACCCATTCATAAGCGCGTTGAGTATGTTATATTAACCTTTACTTTTAGTTTTTATTTTAAATTTATATATTACCAATCATAAAATGGCTATCAGACTGCATTTAGAGAAACTAATATAAAAAATTAGGTTATAACCCCGTGTATTACACGGGTTAAATAAATGAATTTAATATAATAAATAATAAAACAATATATTTTTAAAAACCTTCTTTATTGCATGGTTTGAATAAATGTAATTTAATATATTAAATAATAAAAAGTTATATCTATAACACCCATATGTATTGTACGGGTAAAATAAATGTAATATTATACACCAAATAAAAAATTTGTATATTTAAAAGCATATGTATTACACGGGTTGAATAAATGTAATATTGTTTTATCGGGTCAGGATTTAGGGAAAACAGTAAAAAGTGTGAGAACAGTGAGAACGCTTATGGATCGTCAGATCAAAACAATCTATGGACAAGATTGGCGCGATGACGTTTTCGTAAATAAATCAATTTTATTACTTGGAACGTGCTTCATTAAGGGTAAAAAGGGTAAAACATCGTTTCTCCGTAAATGCCATTAAATATAAAACGACATCTAAATACAAAACGCCAACTAATAAAAATGCCATTAAATATAAAACGTCATTAAAGATGAGACGTGTTATAGACTTAACAAGTAAAGCTGAGCAAAACAGGAATACAAACAGTAACTGAAAACCAAAGGATATTTTATTATTAAATTCACTTATTAATAATATCCCGCCTAAACTCCGTGCCAAAGATTTCCTATAAACAGGAACGTCTCAGCACCTTCCATTCATTAAACCAAAAAACAAACGCCATGGTTCCCCCAAAACCACTCATTGTAAAACGCCAAAAAGTTAAAAATTCAAAAATGGAAACATAGTTTCTTGGATATTCAATGTTGTTCTACGCAAAGTTTCGCCGAATGGATTGTTAGTTGAGGGGTGTAACTCAATAAAATTTTGCTGCATGAGATGGACAAATCTCCAAGAAAAAAAGACTGATGACAGACCTATGTCATTTTCTGTCCTTTGTTCTTGATGATTATTTGAATGGCATGAGGAGACAGATGCCGCTGAAGAGTGGGATGAAGATAAAGATGAATTTCAAACAAAAAACTCATGTCATTTTGTGTTCCAAACATCCACAACAAAAAAACGCCATATATTTGTGACGGTTCTTGTAGTTTCAAGGAAGAAAGAGACTAGTGACAGTGAAGATTTGGAATAGAAATTCGATTAGGATTTTTAATTTATTTTTTCGCTTCTATTTTTTTTCTTTCTGTAGTTTGTTTTCTAATTTTACAATAAAAAAATACATTGTTTCTCTAAAAACACAACTTGTAAAACGCCAAACTTTACAAATATAATAAGATTTGTGGCATCTTGGGATTTTACAAAGCATTTTTTTAGATGGTACGTGTTAGAGCCATAAAACAGATGAAGGTGAAACAAACAATAAACTGAAGCGACGGAAAATTTATTATTAACATTATAATTAAAACCCACTACATCGGTACTTGAATTTATTTTTCTTGTCAAAAACGCCATAATTACCTGACGTTATAGGACTGCATCATACTTGGCGGCAAAAAAAAGTCATTATATAAGTAGAACAGGTAAACAAAATTTAACACTCCACATATTCTCTAACACGTCACACCTTAACTAAAACGCAAAAAAAAAATGGCTCAAGTTATTGCATGGAGGTTTGATGGGTCGGAGAAACGTTTCGTCCTAAAGTTCTCTGACAGGAGAATAGTGAAAATCAAGACAGTCAAAGCCATACTTAACATGGATGAAAGGGTTAAGAGGGATATTCTGGCCCTTGGGGTTCCAATGGCAAACGATTGTGAAAGAACTCCAAAGGTAATAAGAAAATTGGAGAGAAAATTTCCAGCAGAAGAAGAAGATAATGATATTGACGATACTCCTCTACCAACAGTTAGCAGTTGGAGTTTTTAATGTATATAATGATTTTGGTAACACCATGGACACCAAATATGTTAAAGTTATTAATTAATTTTATTGAATTTGGGAACGCCATAAACGCTAAACTGTTATCTAGGTGACACAAGAACGATTAATTGAACGAGACAGATCTAAGAAAGACCAGTAAAACGCTAGATATTTATTGAATATAAACAAACGCCAAACAAATCTTACACGCCAAAAAATAAAGCTATATTGTGACACACGAAAAATGAAAAAAAAGGAAAGATAAAAAGACAAAAAAACCCCTCCGCCCTGATAATATCGTGCGCCACGTGTCCCATCAGGATGTGTTCTCACCGTTCTCACACTTTAGTGCATTTTCTCCTGATCCCGTTTCATTGTTTATCAAATAATAAAAAAGCTATATATTTAAAAACTCTCATGTATTATACGGGTTAAATAAATATTATTTTATATACCAAATAATAAGAAAATTATATTTAAAAAAACAATGGATATACTCGGTACGCGAAATATATGGTGATTACGGAGATGATTATTGAAAAGAAGATACAGTGATCAAACATGTTATTCAAGAAGCAAATAAGCAACCATTTGAGTGGTAAAATAGAAATTAAATTTAAAAGAAACCCTTAAAATTATGTAATAAAATCAATATAATATTTTTAACAAATAAAATAAAAATAAATAAATAATCTATTATCATAAAGTTTGGTTTTGGTGATAAATAATTTGGCTATTTAAAAATCTCTTAAAATAACAATTTAAATTTAAGAATAATATTTTATTAGAAAAATAGAAGTATTTTATTCTACATTTAATGTAGGATAATATTTAATATTAATTTTTTATTTAGTTAATATAAGATAGAAAAAAATGTATGATTGAATAGTTGGGGTAAAAAGAAACTAAAAATTATAGCTGTTATATAACACGTTAGGTAATATAAACAATGAAGATAATATGATATAGAAAATCAAATAAATGATATTATAATGAGAAGTATACATTAAATTTAAACTAAATAATAATTATTTGTAGTTAAGTAGAAGAGATTAAACTAAATAATATTTAGTAGGAGAGTCATTTATAATTAACTAGAAGAGATTAAACTAAATAATAATTATCCACAAGAGATTAAAGTAAATAATATTTAGTAGGAGGGTTACTGTTTTACCTGAAATAGCTAAGTACAAGATAATGGCTCACCATCTTCTAGTTTCATCAGGGCTGGTGCTGAGGATAGGTAATCCTTGAGAGCCTTGAGAGCAGCTTCATGCTTCTCAGTCCACTCAAACTTCTTATTCTTCCTCAGTATATCATAGAAATCATTGCACTTTTCTGAAGACTTTAAGATGAACCTGTTCAGGGCTGCGATCCTTCCTGTTAATCTTTGTACATCCTTTGCATTGGTTGGAGATTTGATGTTCACTATTGCTTTTATCTGTTCAGGACTAGCTTCAATCCCTCTTTTGGTCACCATGTATCCTAGGAATTTCCCAGCTTTGACATCAAAGTGACACTTTGAAGGATTTAGCTTCATGTTGAATTGATCAAGGATGTTAAATGCCACTTCGAGATCCTTAAGATGATCTTGTGCCTTCTTGGACTTAACCACCATGTCATCAATGTATACCTCCATGGTGTCTCCAAATTGCTCTTTGAACATCATATTCACTAGTCTTTGATAAGTGGAACCTGCATTTCTCAATCCAAAAGGCATAACAATATAACAGTATATGCCAGTGGGGGGTCATGAATGTCGTATCTTCCTGACCAGATAGTTCCACAGGATTTGTTGAAATCCAGATGAATCATCCATAAAAGTAAGCAACTCATGGCCCGCTGTTGCATCCACCATGGAGTCAATGTGTGGTAAATAGAAAGGATCCTTGGGACATGCTTCCTTTAAATTAGTAAAGTCAACACATACCCTCCACTTTCCTTTTTTCTTTTGAATAACTACCACATTGGCTAGCCATTTTGGATACTTAACTTCCCTAATCATACCTGCCTTTAAGAGTTTTTAACTTCTTCTTGGATAATGACATCCTTTTAGGTGCAAACTTCCTTCTCTTTTGATGGATTAGCCTGAAAGACTTATCAATGCCCAACTTGTGTGTCATAATATCTTTGGAGATACCTGTCATATCATCATGCTTCCAAGATAAGGTGGATTTTCTTCTCTTTAGGAGGGATACCGGATCCTGCTCTATACTGTTAAGGATCACAGATCCTATAAAAATTTTGGATTCAGGATCCTTAGGGTCCAGTGTTATATCCTTGATTTCCTACTCCCTTACCTCCATGACATCCCTTGGAGGATACTTTAATTGCTATGTCGCCCTTGGTTTTGAAGTTGGCTTCATTAAGGAGGTGTAACAGTTCTTTGCATCCTGTTGATCACTTTCAATCTTCACTACTCCCCATGGAGTTGGTAACTTCACACATTGGTGATATGTCGAAGGAATAGCTTTCATGTCATGTATCCATGGCCTGCCAAGGATCACATTGCAACAAGATAAACAGTTAATAACACAGAATTTTTAAACAGAGTTTACCCCCTCAATATAGATTGGGAGTTTGATGTCCCCCAGCGTATTCTTTGTATCTCCGCTGAATCCTACAAGGACGGATGATCTCGGAACTATCTCTGACTCTGGGATGTTCATCCTTTTGAGGACATCTAGTTGAATTATGTTCACCGAGCTCCCGCCATCGATAAGGATCCTACGAACAAAATGGTTAGATATAAACAAAGTAATGACCAAACTGTCATGATGAGGATCCTACATGTCAACACGGTCATCCTCATCAAAGGATAAAATTTTTTGTTGAGTTAGAGTTGAGGTTCGGATAAGCCTATCTCCATTTTCCAGCTTAGTCTCTTTAGCATGTCGCTTCGCTGCAGAGAATGAGGTTCCACATATGTCAGATCGTCTTGAAATGAAGTTGATGATTTGAGCATCTGCAGGTGGTGTAGGTGCTATTTCTGGCAGTTTTTTAGGATCCTGGATCTTTGATTTTTTCCTTCCCAACAACTCTTTTAAGTGATCCTTGCTTAGAAGATAGCCAATCTTCTTTCTGAGTGCAATGCACTCATCAGTGAGGTGGCCAAAGTCTTCGTGGAATGCACACCACTTTGACTTATCCTTGTAAGATGTAGGCTTTTCGTTCTTCTTAGGCCATCTAGCTTTCTCACCTAGATTCTATAAAGCAAGCACCAACGCATTATTATTAACAAAAAAACAATATTTAGATATATGAGGATATTCTTCCTCGTCTTCTTCTAGTTCAATAGAGTGAACATTTTGATTGTCATGTTTGGAGTATTGCTTGGATCGATTATTCTTGAAAAAGGATCCTTGCTTCTCCTGTTTTGATGATCCAGACAATCTATCCTGGATCCTCCTATCATCCTCTAGACGGATGAACCTTAGAGCTCTGTTTCTTACTTCATCTAAGTTCCTACAAGGTGTCATAACAAGATCATCATAGAAAGGAGAATCTTTTTTTGCAATCCCATTCTAAATGCCTCTACAGCAGTAGCAATGTCTAGGTTTGGATATCTAATGATTCTCTACCAAATTTAATAACATAATCTTTAAGTGATTCATCACGACCTTGGGTGATCCTATATAAGTCACTAGTTAACCTTTCAAAGGTTCTACTACAAGAAAGTTGGTTATTAAATAAGTTAACTAAGTGTGAGAATGAAGTTATAGAATAGGGAGGAAGACTTAGCAGCCATTTTAGTGCTGATCCGGTAAGTGTAGATCCAAAGCCTTTGCATAAACAGGCTTCTTTCAATCTGTCTTTAATCAGGTTGATTTCCATTCTTTCTTTATACTGAGCTACATGTT
This sequence comes from Helianthus annuus, assembly GCF_002127325.2. Taxonomy (NCBI): domain Eukaryota; kingdom Viridiplantae; phylum Streptophyta; class Magnoliopsida; order Asterales; family Asteraceae; genus Helianthus; species Helianthus annuus. The sequence goes on along the minus strand of NC_035443.2, from coordinate 129,052,865 downwards.
CTTCTGGATCAGTGATACCGTCATATAACTTCATGTTGGGGGTTTGAAATCGCTTTGGTATCTCAGCCTTGCATATGGGATGTGTAAAGCGAGATATTCTATGACTTCCATCTGGAATCTCAGGAATGAGTTTGACCACTCCTGGGACACTAGATATCATGTCCTTGAGTTTTTGCAATTCTCTGGCCATAGCTTGGTTGATTCCTGCATCCTGCATATAACCAAAGTTAGTATCAAAAGAAGTATTAAAATTGTTACCTCCTGACTGATTCGAAGTTGGTATGCCAGAAGTATATCAAAGATAAGATATGTCTGGTATAACAGTAGGTCCAGAAGAAGCAGTGGTTTGCATAGGGATGAAATCCCCTTCATGAATTTCAGAGCTTCTCCATGACTATCTGCCTGAGGATCCTTGATCCTGAAAGACATTAGGCCCCGGGTAGGTCTGCACTAGAGGTCTGGATGTGTGATCCATAAATCCTTGAACCCTGGGTGAGGATCTTTGATTGTTGAAGTAGGATCCTTGAACCGGAAACATCTCCATATATCCTTCAGAACGAATGAAGGATCCTTATTGTTAAGTGGTTGTCACTGTTCCATGTTGATGGATCGAGGATCCTTGAGGAAGGGTCATGGCCAATGATCCATGCTGATGGATCGAAGATCCTTGAGGAAGGGTCATTGCCAGTGATCCCTGTTGTGGAATGAAGGATCCTTGAGGCTGTGTACTAGACATCCTGGACAGTTGTACTGCATTTGCTGGGGTGACGAAGTCCAACATCTTGGGCACCAGTGGAGAGTGATCCTCTGCTGGCCTCTTCTGTTTCTTGATGTCATCGATCTCATAGAGGATCCTCTGGTTAGTCTTGTCTTGTTGTTCCATGTAACTCTTTATCTGCGAAAACAAAGTAGAAATATCACTGTTAGTATTAGGAGAAGAAGAACTAGTAGAAATTTTTTATCTTTGGAAGACTGATGATGTCTTCTTTTGAGTATTATCCGGATTCTTCTGATATGGCAGTGGAATAGGAGGTAATGATGAATTAGTTTGAGAAGAGGTAACCGTCGGCATGGCACTTGAAGTGGGTTTTCCCTGAGAAGCCATGGAAGTGATGATGTTGAACAGAAATGAACAAAAAACATTTTTTTCTTAAAATGGAAGCACCACTCATCCCACGGTGGGCGCCAAAATGTTTTGGTCAAAAATCAAAGAAACGATAATGTAACCAAATCTGATTTTGTGAGGTAGTGTGCTTGAATGTTAAATAAGTATATGATCAAATGTAGAATGTTGAGAACAATGAACACAATGATTTATACGAGGAAAAAGCCCTTGATCTTTATGAGATCTCCGGCATAAAAAATCTCGGATAGTGAAAACTATCACTATCAACTATATTGCACAAAAAGATTACAACTGCGGATGTTGATCAAGTGTGGTACAATGAATGTTTGCTACTGTGAGAGAGTGTATTCGCGAGCTTGTATTCGATAGAGTGTGTGTGTTAGCTGATAATAATATATCTAAAAACACTTGATCAACCCCTTTAAATCAAACTATCAACTAAGTCCGAAAGTTTAGGGAGACCACGTCCAAGCTTGTGAACGTTGTGGTAATTCAACATGTGCGGCATCTTCAACTAATATAGACCGAGATTCTTGCCATGACTTGGTCCACATCGTCCATGACCTGCATATTATCATGAGAAAACACAGAGAACAATTGTTAGCAAAGTTATGTAATAATAAGGATCCGTGATCCTCAGACTTCCTGCACCATCTGTTAAGGATCAGTGATCCAGGCCGGTTTAAGGATATGTGATCTATAGTCATAAAAATTAACCCCTAACAGTATTCTAATCTGAAACACTAATTTCACGATCATGTCTAAAACCCACTTCTCCTTACATGAGAGTTTTCACATATAACAAGCACATACAAAATTTCTACACATACTTTCATTCATATTGTTATTCAAAACGAAATTCCTACCATAATTCAGGTCATACTTGCTAAAACTCATTTCAATTTGATGGTTTTAACTTTCTCATCATACTAGAACTTCATCAAAAGACAAATTGCAACTTACCTAGTGTTTAGTAGGTTTAGATGGTTAAGAATCAAGGCTCATGCATGCACAAAATCACCAATTTTCTTCCCAAAATTTTGTCAATAAACATTCAAGAGAGCATGTCCTTTCTTTCTCTCCCTCTGATCTCGTTAGACATGCACACACTTGCACATTCTTTTTTTTCTCTTCTTTTAACAATTTATCTTTCTAGATGTGCATTTTCAGCCCCTATAGTTTCATTAGTTAACTTGTTTAACCACAACAACATACTTACTACTAAAACTTAACATTATATTTGACTAAGTTAAGTGTCACTAGTTACCCAAGTAATGAACTAATTTCATTGGCATGATTCGTCTCCATTCAATCAGCTTGTTCTTAGTTTCTATTTTACAGTCACGTTGACAACCATTGCAAACCCGTCGTGATCACCATCACATTGTTGCCACTCGTAGTCGCTATTTCCATACATCTACATCGTCGGTTCACCTCCTTCATTCAAGAAACAAGGTATTATACCTGTTCACATATTTTACATTTCAATTCCAGTGATAATTATACCTAGGGGTGTTCAAGATCGGATTATCCAGTTTTCGGATATCCAAAGTTTTAGATACGGGTTCAGATATCCAAACAGATATCTGAATTCATAAAACAATTCAAAAAATTGTTTTGTGCATAGATTAAAACTAAACCTATATTCGATTTTCCAAATTTTCAACATTAAAAGCAATGAACTTTTATAAATCCACATCTGATTCCGATTATTTACTATTTTTTAATATATTTCAAACTAAACATAATTCTCATATGCTATATATATTTAAAAAATTTATTAGTTTTCGAATATCGAATAATCCGATTATCCGGAAATTTTGGAAATCCGAATCCGAAAATTCGGATAATCCGGTTTTCGGATACGAATTTTCGGATATTTCGGAGTCGGTTTCGGATCCGGATTTTTTTGAACACCCCTATTTAAACCAAGCAATCACATTATGGGATTTTAAGTAAGGCATGCAATAGATATCTGTATAAGACACTATTAGACTTGTTTACCAAAAAAGTACACAATGTGATTTTTTTACTTTTTTTAACAATAAATAAAATTATGTGGTTAGGATCCATCATTTCTTTTTCTTGATACATAAAACATAAAACCCTGTAAGACAACGAGTTGTATTCATATTTAATACTTGTGTTATACGCATCGTCAGAGACCTGTTAAACCTAACAAGACACGATTTGACAGCCCTAATTTTAAGTGAATTAGTTAAAATCCAGTTTAAATTCCATTTCTAGCTCCAATTCCATTATATTCCATGAAACAAACGCTACCTTCAGTTTACCCGCTTGCAACTAGTGCCCTTGTATTTTAGAACTTTTCATTTACCCAGAAGTTTGGGTGTTACGTTGGAAGCATGTCAGTTGAAAACAACATTAGAATAAGTCTTGGCATATAATTTTCTCTAGTTTAGAATTTGACTAAGCTCAATCACATAGATTCCAAACAACATAACTGTTTTCGTCTATTATTTCGTATAGATAATTAACACATATTCATATGTGGTAAGAATTTGGGTGCTATTTCCCTAACGTGCAGTTGTTTGTTTTGATTAGGGGTGTGCCTATTGGCACACTAATGTGCCTATTGGCACACCAAACCATACTAAAATTAGGGTTTATCTACGCAGCGTATTGGTCAATACGCAGCGTATAGGGTTAATCCTATACGCTGCGTATTGACCTATACGCTGCGTAGATAAACCATGGATCTTAGTGCCTAATAACCAATCATTGCACAGAAAACAAGGGTCATATACGCTGCGTATAGGTCTATACGCAGCGTATATAAACCATTAGATTTTTTTGGGTCATTTTGGTAGGTTTGAGGGATATTTTTTCACAAAGTTTAAATACGCTCCGTATAGACCTATACGCAGCGTATATAAAGGTCTGAAAATGTCTTTTATACCCATGTGTTGAGGCTATACGAAGCCAAATACAAGGGTAGTATTGTCAATTTTGTCTAATACGCTGCGTAGGGATCTATACGCAACGTATATAAAGCTCCATTTTTTTTATTTTTTTTATGTATTCCTTTTTTTATTTATAAAAAAAAAGAACATTAATTGTGTGTATTTTGGGGTATTTCCATGTTTATTTATAAAAAAAACAATATTATTAAAAATAATACAAATATTATTAATTATAATAATTAAAAATGATACAAATATTAGGTCCCGTATTGACCTCGTATAAGCCTATAAGTGTGATATCTATCGTATAGATGTGGTTTAGGTCCCGTATTGACCTCGTATAAGCCTATAAGTGAGATATCGTATCGTATAGGTGTAGTATAGGTCACGTATTGACGTCGTATAAGCCTATAAGTGTGATATCGTATCGTATAACGTAGTATAGGTCACGTATTGACCTCGTATAAGCCTATAAGTGTGATATCGTATCGTATAGCGTAGTATATGTCCCGTATAGGCCTATATGTGTGATATCGTATCGTATCGTATAGATGTAGTATAGGTCACATATTGACCCCGTATAAGCCTATAAGTCTCGTATAAACCTCGTATAAGTCTCATATATGTCTTGTATCTGCCTATAGGCCTATACGGGACCTATACTATAGTGTCGTATCGTATTGTATCGTATCGTATCGTATAGTGTATCGTATCGTATCGTATAGTGTATACGGGACATATATACACCTATAGACCTATACGGGTGTTATATCGTATCGTATCGTGTTGCATCGTATCGTATAGTGTATAGTACAAGTCTCGTATAGGTTCCATGTAGATCTTGTATATGCCTATAGGCCTACATGGGAACTAAACCACACCTATAGGCCTATACGGGACATATATACACCTATAGACCTATACGGGTGTTATATCGTATCGTGTTGCATCGTATCATATAGTGTATAGTATAAGTCTCGTATAGGTGATGTATATACACCTATAGACCTATACGGGTGTTATATCGTATCGTGTTGCATCGTATCGTATAGTGTATAGTATAAGTCTCGTACAGGTGATGTATATGCCAATAGGCCTATACGGGATATATACTACGCTATACGATACGATATCACACTTATATGCTTATATGAGGTCAATACGTGACATATACTACGCTATACGGGTGTTATATCGTATCGTAAATTATCGAATCGTGTTGCATCGTATCGTATAGTGTATAGTATAAGTCTCGTATAGGTTCCATATGGGTCTTGTATACGCCTATAGGCCTACACGGGAACTAAACCACACCTATAGGCCTATACGGGACATATATACACCTATAGACCTATACGGGTGTTATATCGTATCGTATATTATCGTATCGTGTTGCATCGTATCGTATAGTGTATAGTATAAGTCTCGTATAGGTGATGTATAAAGGGTAATTTTTATTTTTAACCACAAACTTGTGGTAAAAATATACTTTTTAACCCTTTATATACGCTGCGTGTAGGCCTATACGCAGCGTATATAAAGGGTGAATTTAAAAAAAAAAATTAACTATCGTATCGTATAGTATAAGTCTCGTATAAACCTCGTATAAGTCTCATATATGTCTTGTATCTGCCTATAGGCCTATACGGGACCTATACTATAGTGTCGTATCGTATTGTATCGTATCGTATAGTGTATATTATCGTATCGTATCCTATCGTATCGTATCGTATAGTGTATATGGGACATATATACACCTATAGACCTATACGGGTGTTATATCGTATCGTATAGGTGTAGTATAGGTCACGTATTGACGTCGTATAAGCCTATAAGTGTGATATCGTATCGTATAACGTAGTAGAGGTCACGTATTGACCTCGTATAAGCCTATAAGTGTGATATCGTATCGTATAGCGTTGTATATGTCCCGTATAGGCCTATATGTGTGATATCGTATCGTATAGATGTAGTATAGGTCACATATTGACCCTGTATATGCCTATAAGTCTCGTATAAACCTCGTATAAGTCTCATATATGTCTTGTATCTGCCTATAGGCCTATACGGGACCTATACTATAGTGTCGTATCGTATTGTATTGTATCGTATAGTGTCTATTATCGTATCGTATCGTATAGTGTATACGGGACATATATACACCTATAAACCTATACGGGTGTTATATCGTATCGTATATTATCGTATCGTGTTGCATCGTATCGTATAGTGTATAGTATAAGTCTCGTATAGGTTCCATGTAGGTCTTGTATATGCCTATAGGCCTACACGGGAACTAAACCACACCTATAGGCCTATACGGGACATATATACACCTATAGACCTATACAGGTGTTATATTGTATCGTATATTATCGTATCGTGTTACATCGTATCGTATAATGTATAGTATAAGTCTCGTATAGGTGATGTATATACACCTATAGACCTATACGGGTGTTATATCGTATCGTATATTATCGTATCATATAGTGGATAGTATAAGTCTCGTATAGGCCTACACGGGACCAAAACCACACCTATAGGCCTATACGGGACATATATACACCTGTAGACCTATACGGGACATATTTGTATTATTTACCAATAATATTGTTTTTTTCTAAATAATTTTCTTTTTTAATTTTTATAATTCATAATAGTTGTATTATTTTTAATTTTTATAATTCATAATTGTGTTATTTACCAATAATATTGTTTTTTTTAAATAATTTTCTTTTTTTTATAAATAAACAAAGGAATACATAAAAAAATAAAAAAATTGAGCTTTATATACGCTGCGTATAGGTCCCTACGCAGCGTATATAAACCCTTGTTTTCTGTGCAATGATTGCTGATAAGGCTCTGAAATCCATGGTTTATATACGCTGAGTATAGCTCTATATGCAGCGTATAGGGTTAATCCTATACGCTGCGTATAGACCTATATGCAGCGTATAGACCTATACGCAGCGTAGGTAAACTCTAAGTGTGCAGGTAGGCAAACTGGTTATGCAGATAGTTAGGACCTTGATTAGGCCTTCAAATTACTCATATAAATTAAATCATGTCCTTCCACATCAACCCATATAATTTGAATTGTACCCTGTGACATGAAGTGACAGGAATGGAAGTAGTGGACTGGATTTCAAAATTACCAATTAATAAATAGCTTACTACTTTGTAAACAGGCAAACATTGACGGTGTGATAAACTGATAATAGTGCCTTTTTTTCAAAGAATCTGACTAATAGCACATCTAATGGAGATGGTTGGTGTAAAGAGGAAAAAAAAAAAAAAAAAAAAAAAAAAAAAACCTTTTTTATGTATGAAACTAATGGGCCTTTTCATGTATGAATGGGGTTGTTTAGGTTACTCAAAGCAACAATATGTTATACAATTCGTTATTGGTCTTATGATAAATGTGTATGGTAATTAACAAGTTTTTCCAAACCTTAATGGACCTTATCATGTACTAAGGATATAGTTGAGGTTACACAATTAAGCATTAAGCTATAGAAGTCACATGTGTATGATGACAAGTTTTGTTGGGATTTCAAAGGAATTCTTTAAAATCCTACAAGTCATTTTTGAGTATTATGATGCATGTATATGATTACTTGTACACTTTGGATCTTAATAGGGCTTGCAATATCATGAGTTAATTTAGGTTAGACAAAACAACATTAAATTAGAACAAGCTATTTTGGGCTTTGTGATACATGTGCCTGATAACAAGCTTTGTTTGGGACTTGCATTGTCATTTGTTAGTGAATTAATTAGGCTACACAAAACAACATTCTGTTACAACAAGTCATTTTGGGCCTTATGCTACATGGGTGATAAGGAGTTCGTTCAAGAGTTCGTGGCCCAATTAGACGAGTTGGACAAAAGCAAGCACTGTAGAATGAGTCCAAAGATAAATAAGCATAACTTTTTTTTCTTTTTTAAGAGCAACACACATCCCCTAAAATCTACTCCTAAAACCAACCATTTATTGCCCACTTTATGGGACTCGAACCTACACCACTTTGGTGGAGATAACCACCTAGTGCCACTAGGCCGAGAGACCACCGACAAAAAAATTGTTGAAAATTATACTTTGTTAAACACACTTTTATTATTTTTATAAATTTTCATACATTTATTTGTATTTTTCTGTCTATACATGTGAAACAATTGGGCTGGACGGACAGCTGGACGAATGGCGAATTGGGCTGATTGACTGGATGTATTGGGCTGCTGGACTTATGTGGGCTCACTTGTTACTACTGGAGACTCGCTGGAATTATAAAAGAGATACAACTCTCAGTTCAGAGATACATAATTTTAATTTTTAGTTCAGTCGCTGTTGTAGATATTTTTTTCTCAATATTCTCTCTGGTTCTCTCTTAGGGTTTCTAGGTGTTTCTTTGTGTCAGATCTTGTGTTGAGATTCTGATTAGATCAGCCTGTTCATCTAGAGAGTTGCAGATCATTGTGTTAATGATCTGCGTGTGAGAAGTGTTAAGAGAGTTTCTGGATTTCTTTTCGATTGTTTCATTGTTTGCTGAGTTTTTTGCGCCTAATAAAGTTTCTGGTTACGGATCCATGTTCTTTTGACATGGTATCAGAGCCAAAAGGGCTCTTTGGAGTTTTCGTTTCCGCTGCCGATTCTAGGGTTTAGATCTAACTCAGATGTGTGTGGGATCTGGGTGTGATAAGGAGATCTTAGGGTTAGGTTCTGGAAGGCTTGAACCGGTTGAAGACGATTTATGTTGGTCTCTGTAGTCTTTTCTGATTTACAGGGCAAACCAACCGGATCCGATTGCTGCTTCTTCGTGTCAGTCTTCTTTAGCCGTCAGTGAAGGCTACAGGACTAATAGCTTGGAGTTAAATGCCTCAGGTGTATTCTTTCCTTATTCTTTCTGTTTTATTGCATTTATTTGCATTTTAGGCATTTATTGTCCGGTTTAGGGGGTCTAGTAGTTTGTATACCAGAAGGACCATACCCTGTTTTTATTGGATCTAGGTCTTACACTTGTTGTGTTGATCTTATAAGTGACTGATTGTGTTAGTCTTGTTAATTGTCTATTTTAATTTATTGACATGGTTTTATGGTATTTGATTTGTATACATAAAGTAAAAAAAATCAGATCAGATTTTTCATCTTTACTGTGTGTTTTCTTTATGAGGTTTAGGGTTTTCTCATGTCAAAATCTGTTAGGTCGTATAAATTTTGTTATCAAATTCTCATATTGTTGATCTGATTGTTTAGATCTGTAGAGTTTTTGTAAAATTTATAGAAGCTTTAGTTTGTTAAATTCGTTTAAGTTTACAAACTTGACTATTGATGATTACTTATGCTTCCGTGTTGCATTTCATTGTTTTGATTGCATCGTTATGTTTCTAAATGATTTGTTCATACATGTTGGGCCATTTCTAAGAATGTGACTCTTGTTGATGGTTCTCGGTTGTTTTTGAAGTTGAGATATTTTTCTCAGGTGTTCTAGAGTCTTCTCTCTTTAGGTCTATGGTTTGTTCATGTGCAAGTTTTTGTTTGAGCGTAAACCTGTTAGATCTTTTAGAAAGAGTGAGTTCAGGTCTTTGTTTTGATGATCTATCAGAGGTTTTTATTTTGTTTGTAATTTGTTTGTTTCAGTGATTTGTTGAAAGTTGTTTGATCTCATTTGTTTACAATGTTTTTGACATGGCTCTTGGGCTTTTAATCTGTGATTGTTTTGTCTCTGATTCGTGTTCCGCTGTGGATTTGTGATCATATCTGCTCTGGTCTAGTGAGTTCTTGGTGGATATGGGTAGTGTTCTTGCTGCCGATTCCAGATTTTGAAGATCCGGCTGTCTCGGAGTTTCTGTCGTTCAAGATATAGAAACCCTAGATCTAGGGTTTGGGATTTTTCTTGTCTGAGTTGTGATGAATTATTGTTTGCCGACTTCAGATCTGTACACTTGGTAGTACAAATCTGATCGGAGATCTTAGGAGGTGTGCTGGTTCTTGCTGATATATGTTGTCAGATTTTCTCTATCCCGGTGTTATATTTCAAGGTGCTGGGCGGAATTCTGTGGAAGTAATTTAGGAAGCTGTTGTTCAAAACAAGGGTTCAACCTTTGATGGCTGTAAAATCCTTGATTTGAACTGGCGAAACCCTAGCTAGGGTTTGCTATCTCGGTGAGATCTTTCCTGTTTTTACGTTTCTATTGTTTGTTTGCATTAGGCATCCTGTTGCCGGGGTAGTTGGACCAGTCTTGTGAATTTGGGACAGGAAGGGTACATCTTGTTGCATTGTTGTCTGTTTTTTTGTGACTACTTCTTGTTTGTTGTTTTGCCTATCTCTATTTTTGTTTAATTTGTGTCTAGGTCTAGAGGCTTCCTCGATAAGGCTTGCAGAGGCACTTTTGAGTGATGAACCTCTGATCTGGTCCCTGTCGTGGTTTCGCCATTAGTGAATACTGTTATATACTTGTTTTTTAATGTTGTGATTAAAGTGAGAATTTCGTGTTGATTGACTCGTGCATTTGTTGAAACTTCTTGTTGATTGTTGCTTGACTGTTATTTGTTTCTGTGCTAAGATGGGTGATGGTTCGGGTGAAACACTTGTCAGCAAATTAGATGCAAGTGATCCTTTGTACTTGGTTGCATCTGATTCAAGTAGATTAACAATTGTTTCAGTCAAAGTTAAAGGAATGGAAAATTACACTATATGGTCTAACGCTTTGATATTGGCTTTACAAGTAAAAAATAAGTGGGGTTTCATTGATAAAACATGTAAGAAGTCCGAGAGTAATGATGTTTTGGCTAAGCAATGGGATAGGTCTAACTTTGTAGTTATTTTTTGAACTAGTAAAAAAATGGAACAGGTGCAACTCTGTTCTTCTGTCTTGGTTTTTTAAATTTCATCTCTAAAGAGCTCTATTTGTGTCTAAGGTTTTTCTAAATAGGCAGCAGAAGTTTGGTCCGATTCTGTTACATTTAGGTATTGTTCTTGATTTCATATTGATTGTTTAAAGTTGAGAATAAGTGTATCTAGTTTTTTGATTGGTTGTGAGGATTGCGTTTTTGATGAGTTTTTTTGTGAACGCTATTTGAAAGTACAGAATGCAATCTTGTAGAATTTAATACTCATTCTATTCGTTTGTGTCTTGAACGTTTTTAAAATGTCTTTCGACTGTGGTATGTATGTCTACTTGTCTATAATGTTGTCGAATGGTTAGCTTGACCTATTTGTCTTATTGTTTGGTTAGTCGAGCTGTGTGGCTCACGATTTTTATCAGCAATACTGTAAGGGTTGTTTTTTGAATGTTTTTACAGCATTGTATTTGTTCTCGTGTGTGAGATGTATGTTCCAGGTGCAAATCGTGTGATTTTGTATTTTGTTGGAACTTGTTTGTTGTATCTTGTAGACTGATGTATACGTTGTTATCAGCCTTGTTGCTTGAATCTTGTGATTCATTGTTTTTAAAAGTCATGTGACTTTTATGTGTTATCAGATATGTATCTGATGATTCTTGAGCAAACATGTATTCCTTTGGTTATTGGGATCGCCGTGTGTTTGTTTTTTTCTTATAAAGGTTATGCTATCTTAAAGATGTAATCTTCCATAATGTTTGCCTTTATCTCACTGGTCTACGAGTCTTCGTATTTTTGAGTCTGACCGTAGTGAGGTTTGTGTAGGATCATTGTGTTGGTGATCTTATTTGTTTCTTATTCGTCTCTTTGAGACTTCATCGCCGATCGTAGTGGTGTTAGTTCACTGGTCTAGGTGATGCTTGTTTTTTTCACGCTTGTCTAGGGTCGTTTGTAGATTCTTCGTGTTGTTGAGTCTTGTCCCGTTAGATCGTAGCGTTGTCTTCTATCAGTTCTTCGTGTTGTTGATCTGGTTTTATACAGACTTGTTCTGTAGTTGCACTGGTTTAGAGCTGTTGTTAGTTTCTTGTATTGGTTGAATCTAAGCTCTTTAAGACCGTAGTGCTGATTTGTATCAGACTTTTTAATGTGTAATCTGTGTTGCGTGGTTCGTGAATTGACCGTATATTAATTGGTTTTTTTGTTTATCAAATCGTATCATGATGGTTTTTTTGACCCGTATGTCCTGTTTTAAATGTTGTCTTGGTCTGTCGAAGTGCCTCCTAGATGTAGTCCTGTTTCATTATGTTGTTATATAAAATTGTGGTATTACTTGAATATGTTGATGGCGTTTTATAACTGGTAATAATGAAACAGAAATACAAAATGTAAAGAATTTTATACAAACCAAGTTTTTAATCAAGGATTTAGGAACATCAAAGTATTTTTGGGTATCGAAGTTTTGAAAAATAGTAATGGGTTCACAACGTAAAAATTGTTTAGAACTTCTTGCCGAGTTTTGGGTTAACCGGTTGCAAACCTGTGTCTAATCCCATTGAACCAAATTATGTGATAACTTCCTTATGTGAAAAAAAGGAGTGATAATTTGATAAATGTGACTGGGTACCAAAGGTTAGTTACTAGACAAGTTGATTTATCTATCACATACTAGACCAGACATTTTATATTCTGTGCATACTAGTCAGTTTATACATAAGCCTACCAGGGGTCAGTTTTTTTTAGTTGTGCGTGTTCTAAGGTATTTGAAAGGTGCACCTGGTAGAGGAATGTTTTTTTTATAAACAGTCTGGTATAGAGCTGTCTACATGTGCAGATTCAGATTGGGCGAAGTGTTTGGTCTCTAGGAAGTCGGTCACAGGTTTTTGCAGTTTTCTAGGAAGTTCTTTGATTGCTTGGAAAAGTAAAATGCAGTCGACTATCTCACGATCAGCAGCAGAAGCTGAGTATCGTGCTATGTGTACTGCGACATGCGAAGTTATGTGGCTTATAAACTTGTTAAAGGAGTTTTACTTATCAGTGTCTTTACCTGTTAAATTGTCTTTTTGATAATACTGCAACTATGTCAATAGCTGCTAATCTGGTGTTTCACGATAAAATTGAGTTGGATTTGTTTTTTAAGAGAACAAATTCAAAAAGGGTGTATTAAAACAGTTGATATATCAACTGAGAATTAAAGAACTGATATATTTCCAAGCGGGTTGTCTTTTTCTCAACATGATATGGTTTGTAAATGGTTAACTTTGATTTGTTTAATAATAAAAGTGAGGGGGGGTGTTGAAAATTATACTTTGTTAAACACACTTTTATTATTTTTATAAATTTTCATACATTTATTTGTATTTTTCTGTCTATACATGTGAAACAATTGGGCTGGACGGACAGCTGGACGAATGGCGAATTGGGCTGATTGACTGGATGTATTGGGCTGCTGGACTTATGTGGGCTCACTTGTTACTACTGGAGACTCGCTGGAATTATAAAAGAGATACAACTCTCAGTTCAGAGATACATAATTTTAATTTTTAGTTCAGTCGCTGTTGTAGATATTTTTTTCTCAATATTCTCTCTGGTTCTCTCTTAGGGTTTCTAGGTGTTTCTTTGTGTCAGATCTTGTGTTGAGATTCTGATTAGATCAGCCTGTTCATCTAGAGAGTTGCAGATCATTGTGTTAATGATCTGCGTGTGAGAAGTGTTAAGAGAGTTTCTGGATTTCTTTTCGATTGTTTCATTGTTTGCTGAGTTTTTTGCGCCTAATAAAGTTTCTGGTTACGGATCCATGTTCTTTTGACAAAAATAAAGAGCATAGCATGAGTAAGAATTGGTGTTACGAGCAATGTTTTAAATACCGGTTTGAACCGGCCGGTTATACCGGTTAAACCGGATATCGGACACGAGTCCGATACGATAAAGGCCGGTAAAACCCGAATACGGTATGTCCTATGTACTGGCGGTAAATCCGGTTCTACCGGTTCAAACCATTGAACCGGTTTGCATTATCTTAAGATATGATTTCTTAGTTTCTATAAAATACAATATTCAGGTAATATTGATCTTCCATATTTTCGATAATTAACATAGTGTCTTCTATTCCAATATTTCGTCGTTGTTGAAATTGTTACTCACCTCATACAATGCAATATTGTTTATAACGAATAAAAATATTCTTAAATTGCTTAATAGTTTACAATAAAAATAGTTGTTTTTAGATAAAACTATGATCAGCTATATAAATCCTAGTCGAGATTGGATTGTTTTTTAGATGAATTTGTATTTTATGGAATTTATAAGGTTAACTAGTAACCCGGTTCAACCGCCCGATACAACCCGGTTCAACCGGTTGAACCATTTTAAAGTACAATCCGGTATGACTTAAAAACCGGTTTTTAAAACATTGGTTACGAGCACATAAACCAACGGACAACCTTGAATACCCTCATTTTATGCTCCAATTTCGTCATTCAGTTCAAGATTTATCACTGCAGGTCTATCCATATATTCGATTCCAGTATTCAAATGCTAATTTGTAACTTTGAAATTTTGGTAAAACATATTCAAGTTATAACTCCCTATAAAGGGCATCGCCTGTAATTGTTTGATCATTTAGTTTTTCTGCAAAATTTCTTGAGGCAAATACTATTAGAAGCAAATTTCCAAAAGACCACCATTTTAACACTTAAACATCAAAACACTTACAATTAGGGAACCCTAAAGAAAATACTCTAAATCTAAAAGAAGTTTTGACTTAGATTCATTCCATAAGGTTTTAGTTTACTCAAAATCTTCAAAATAACTAGCCAAAGTCAATACCCGAACCTATAACCTTCGATAATGGCTGAAAATGCATTCTTGATGTTGTCACCATTTGCCAAAGGATTGTTTTAGGTGCGTTCTTGACTTCTTCCATTAGCTTCAAAAATAAGAGTAAACATCGCCTGCTTAAATCCCCTTCATCTAGTCCCTTTGATTTATGCTACAAAACACACAAACTAGAGCAAAAGTCAATGATAAGAAAGAAATCCAGCATTTTTAGACTTTTACTAACCAAATATGCATATGTGACCACTATATAAAGGTTGTAAGTTGTAACTTTTGGCCAACATACATTTATTACCCATACAGTATTATTTAAAATAAACAATAACTTTATCTACAACCTAGGTATTAGGGACTGTGGGGCTTCCCGGGATATCCCTAAATGTTTCTTTTAGATACGTCACTGATTCCACACATCATCACCGGCAGGGTCATGTATTTCATCACGTTTTGTCCATTGACTAAAACCTTTCTTTATACAATTTTACACCTAAATACCACCTAATCTGAACCCACATATACCACTTTTTGAAAGGCAAACACTATACCGCTAGGTTATGGGTTTCAAACTTTTACTTAAATGTTTAATAAGACTACTATTCTCTATGGGTTAAATAGGTACCTTCATGTCATGATAAAACCAGTTAGCGGCATTATTAATGACCTTTTTAATGGACACATTATTATACAAAAGAATCTAATGTAATGCAAAGGGGGTGTCTTACTATGTAAAACGAAGATAACGATGGTTATGCATTCTCAGGAGCCACTGCGGCTTTGATCCTGTCGACGGTGCACTTAATAAGACTATTAACCGTTGCGACTGAACCTAGAGATAGTTTTGCTGTAGGAACCGAATCAACCAGAATCTGAAATGCAACTGTCAGTAAAGATCCACCATTTCCAACCTCTACAATCCTTCCACCTTGATGTTTTCCTGCTCCATCTGGAAGTATTGCAAAACCAGATGGTAGTAAAGCCACATAGTCGGGGTCGCCACCACTTAACACCACGTTCATTGCTGCAATATCTACGGGAGCGTAGATAACATACGAACCAGTTGAATCGTTGGAACTCTCCTGAAGGATAAGCATGTTTCCCTGGCTCGAATTCGCACTCTAGAATATGGTATAAATAAAATCAACAGTCTAGTACATTATAGGTAACACATATTTGGACCATTTGGTTATTCTAATGAAACTTGACAATGCTTTTGTAACCATTCGCCTTAGCAGTTATTGATTGGATCAGTCACACCAGACTCAAAAACTGAACAACATCGTATATTAATTGATAATTAAACATATAAATATATACTTAACTTAAAATAGTATATAACAATACTTCAATTTTTTAAGGAATATGAGACATTAAATAAATCAAAATATATAGTTTTAAGTCCTAAATAGATTGATAAATGATGTTTTAACAGGAAAAAAAATTGAAATCTGATCCGACCAACCACTCCATTTCCCGCTTCAAATGAAAATTATTAAAATAAACACAAGTTGAAGGGTTATGTGTCTTGTTCCCAATCCACCCGGTCTGGTTATGAAAACACTGGAAATTAAAGCTTACATTGACTCGTAGAAGTGAGACGCAGTTGCCTGGATCTCGACCATTGGCAATATGTGCCATTTCTTGAACCAGTCCACCATTTGAAAGAATGTCCCACTGCATATAGATGCAACATAGAACCGATGAATAAGGAGACACTAAAAGCTTTTGAAATTTAATTGGTGTAGAGCATTTTATAGCCTAAACCCACCAACAGCACAATTTATGTCCATAAACTGGACATCATTTAACAAAACTATTAGGGTACTGTCCAGTTTCTTAAAAAGTATCAGGGATATATTTATGTCCATAAACTGGACATCATTTAACAAAACTATTAGGGTACTGTCCAGTTTCTTAAAAATTATCAGGGATAAATATATATATCATTCATCAAGATTTCTAAAATGTAATGATGTATATTTGTTGTTAATTATTACCTCACTCCTTGAATTATCATCACGAAGAAATTCGAAAACTCGTTTTGGTGGAACTGGGATCCAAAACGATGTAGCGGCACTTAGCACGATACCAGGAGGCCTGCCCGGATCATCCACACTCTTTCTAGTCATAACACGGACATCATCTGCCCCACTACCAGATAAGGTTGTCCATGTGTGAGTAGTCGAAGCCCCGACACCACTACAAAAACTCAAAACCATTCTCTCGGAGAGTTTCAACATACTCTTTCGTCCTTCTAAGGTCGTTAGAACTGTTCAAAAATTGTTTATCATAGTCATACTCATCGATCAAAGAAATTTACTTCAACCGTGTTAATTCAAATGATCATCAGAACTAGAACAAAAATTACAAACTAGAAGTAACAGGGGATGATTTTAGCTCATTTATATCAAAAAATTTGAAAAGGGATCAAACCCTCATTTAATTATATCTTTTTTTTACATTTTTCAATCATCTCTTCGATAATTAAAATATTATATCTGATTACGTTTGCTTTGCATTTATACTTATTGTATCTTTATATATAGTTGATTAATGATAAATTATAATGTAAGGTGAATTTTCACAAACCCTGTAATGTACTTATGAATTAGTCTGGCTAGGTTAGTCTTTAATGGGTTAAAAGGGTAAAACAAAAATATTAACTTAATATGACACATTTTTATTGGATAAACAAGGTAAAAGACTCATCAAGTATATTTCTAGCCAATTATACTTAAATCAATTTATTATTATTATCAACAACATGTAAAATTTACAATTAAAATTTCAAGATGGTGTAACTATGTGTGAAACTTTGAACTTTTGGACAAATTAATGGATTTTCAAGTCACCCAACCATCCATTTTAACCCCTCTTAAGTAATACAAGTTTTACCTAACATGTCACCAGCCGGAATATTGTTAGCCATTGCGCTTGCCAGCCGTTGGCATTGTCTATCAAGCGTTGCTACCCAACGTCTTGCCCCAAATGCTAAACCAGAGTTCACTAGCAACCGATATATATCATGAACAGCTGTGTCATCAACTTCAACATGTTCAACCCACGTAACCTTACAAAAAACAAAAAGAAGAAAAAGACGCTTGGAATGTTAGATGTTTTTCTTCATCATAACCAGTAACATAGCAAAATAAACACAGTTAACAAAGGTTCTTAAAGTTTTAGTACAGAATTGTAATAGAGCCCCCCTACATTAATTATATATAGTATATATCCATTTATTAATATGTCATAAAATAGAAATTGGACCAGATCTTCACCTTTGAGTACCCATTGGGAAGTTCTTCAATTAAACAACCCGATGGCCTTCTTCTAGATCTTAAATTCGCATTAGGGCGTAAGTTGTCCAAAGATACATCCACCACAGCCCAGGTCCCATCCGGGTGTTGTTTACAGTACCTAACAAAATAGTATTCTCGGGTTGGGACAAGCGGCGAAGGCACTTGATACTCTGCTGTCATCTGTAAAATGTGTATCCGCTTATACTACATGGTTTTCATAAATTAAAAATTCTATTAAGTTTTCTCAGTTTTAAGCATATACTTTTTCTAATCACTTCTGTATTCAATGTTTTCTGTTCATTCCTAAGGGTTTGTTATATAATTTTTATACATATATATGGCTGAAATTTCCACGCTTATATGTCCACCACAAGGTTTGTTGGTTTTACTTATTTACATAAATCAAAACGTTGAGATATATAGCAATAAATGTTCAAACAACTGGAAACCAGAGCTGTTCGGTTCGATTCAGCAGGTTGAAGTGGTTCCATATTTTTTTCATTTTGTTTTGTGAAACTTTTTTAAAATATTTTTTTGGTAGCTGGATCTCTCATATAAATGAGAGAGCCTTTGACAACACTATTAGGAAGGTATTAAGGTTGTGCTCTAAATAAATAAACTAAATACATTCCACAATTGTTCACTCTATTTTATTTAGATATTTCTTTCATTGTTTAACTATTTTTATTTTCTAACCAACATAAAAACATACTTATATCAAACTTTGAATTTCGTATAGTATCTATAACTTATGTACGATTTTTATAGATCTGACAGGTCTAGTGGATCAGTAAGGCGACCGGTTTGCTATCTAATCCAATCCTAAAAAAATGATTTTTACCACTTGTAGGGCTCCATTGTAGTTTCCAGCCACTCCAGTTGAAAGCACTTCTAGAGTCATTGCTCTTGAAACAATCCCAGAAAACACATTTGACCACTGATTCTGCAAATCATGATCACATATTATAAGGTTTATAATCTAACTCAGCTCATATTAATCATAAATTCAACACAAATATATATATATTTTTTTTTTGCCCTACCACATCCATTAGAATCTCCACAATACTGATATGATTCATGATGACAACTGTTGACTCCTTTGAAGCTTCTGATTTCAATCCTAACTGTTTTGGTCCAATGCCTCTTGGAAAGGTTTGGGAGTATTCTTCTTCATTTAAAGTCTCTGATGAGTTATCAGAGCTTCCAATCCACAAAGGCTCACCAGACTGAGCCATTCTAACCAGCTCCTCCATCGCTGTGACAGCTAGTTCGATTATAACTGGCTTGTCGGCCTCACTAGGACCTGAAACTGACCGGAGAAGGTTGTTGGTTCCAAACATGTCGTCTACCATTGTAGGTTGTGAACTAAAACTACCGATTGGTAGATCAAGAGAGCGTGATGGTCCATTGTGTGAGAGGTTAGGGTAGGATAGCATTGGTTTGCCAACATATTTTGCTGCAATTCCGGATATCCTATCAATCTGTTGAATTCACAAGAAATATTTCTGGCTTTAGAAATCAGAGTTGGAACTACAAGTATAATTAATAAAAGAATCATCTTTTCAAACCATTTTACTTGGTTTTACATAGCAAATAGACTAGCATTTTGGAGAATATATAAAAAGAACATATTTTCGTTTTGGAATAATCGCTATTTAACAAATAAGAATTTTTTCCTATGTTTATTTTGCTGATGTAAGGGTATAAATATAATAAATATATGACACACTTCTAGATGTATAAAAGAGTTTACATTTAGATAGCAGAGATATTAAAAAGAATTAACATTTTTGTTCAAAATCCCTTAGCATAATTTAGAAGCAAAAAAATAAAGCTTTAAAAGGTTGATTACTTGTTTTCAGAAACATCTACAACTACTAACAAAACTATAAAACCTTGAAAAGTATGGTTTAAAGGTTGATTACTTCTTCGCGAAGGCGAGCATTTTCGATTCTAAGGTGTTGTTCATCGAATGACATCTCCCCAATGGCCGCAGGGCCACCACAATTAGGACATGTAGCATTGGTGAGGGCTTCTTTGTAGCGTATGTTCTCCATACGTAGCTTTTCGTTTTCATTCCTCAATTGTGAGTTCTCGTGGCGTTCATGTTGAGCCTAAATTAACAAGACAAAATGCACAGCTTTAATTGCATCTGGTTAAGCTTAATATTCTTGAAATACATAGTAACCATGGTCATATTGTACAAGACTATCCGGCCAACGGCATTTAGTTCAACTGCTCTTAATTAAGCCTCTAAAACTGGTAACCTTCTGGTAGATGTCATAGAGGTGACAAAATGGGATAGTAAGAAATAG
The DNA here is from genome assembly GCF_002127325.2 of Helianthus annuus. Taxonomy (NCBI): domain Eukaryota; kingdom Viridiplantae; phylum Streptophyta; class Magnoliopsida; order Asterales; family Asteraceae; genus Helianthus; species Helianthus annuus. Next base: position 129,032,523 of record NC_035443.2, on the reverse strand, counting down.
TTGTGATACTTTAGCACTCCGGTCAGATAAGGCTATACCAACCCATTGACACACTTTTGTCTTCTTTTCTTGAACTTTATAAACTATTAATTAATGTTTAAGAATATGTGAAAATTAAATGATTGCTAAATCTTATTCTGTTTTTCAAAATAATAAGCTTAGGAGAGGTTTAACCAATTTTATTCAGTTATACTTTTTAAGTTTACCATTTGAACATTAAAGAGTAAGTATAACAAATATTTTATGTTTAATCAAATATGGGTTAGCATTGCCACTAGTTGATATGTGTATTAATGAGCTTAGAGTAATACAAAAACTTCAAGGTGCTCACTTAATAAAGGGCTAAAATCAAGGGAAAATATAGCTTAAAGGATAAATCTCAATTGTAAACAAGTAAGAAATTTGCTACGATAAAGCCTGAATTTCTCACAATTAACAAAACGAACAAGCATTCGCACAGTGCAGGCGCGTTTTAAGTAACCAGTGTGTATTGTATGTGTAAAATACCTTCATTTGAGTTCTCTTGTTTTGGAACCAAAACTTAACTTGCAAAGGCTCCAAAGTTAATCTTCTTCCAAGTTCTTTTCTTTGTTTATCATCTGGATGTGGGCATTCTTTGAAAAAACTACATTCAACAGATAAAATGTGCATAAAAGTTAACTTCAAAACCAAAAAAGGCATTTTGGGTCAAACAAAACTACCAGAAGATGGATTTGATCTAATGAACTTACGCCTCTAGTTCTTGTATTTGATGTTGTGTGTGACGATGGTAACGTTTCTTCTTGTTGGGGCGTTGATTGGGATCTAGATCATCGCCGGAGGGAGCTTCCATTATATCAGTGCCAGATTTGCTCTCATAGTCATCATCTCTAAGCATATCAAGCTCATTTTCTGTGGTCTTGTGGCTCATATCAAGAAGATGATGGTGACTCTCAAACATGTTGGGTTGGAACATTTTTTTTGTTCTTCCCCACACCTAATCATAAATGGTTTTACTTGATATCGGTTATTCAAAATAAGCCAGAAATAAAACATTGAAGTATTGAAAAAAAGGTGTGATATTGAATTCCGAAAAATGTAAAAGAAGACTGATAGTAAATAATCATAGAAGAACCTGATGAATAATTATCACTTAAATTTGAATATAAATTTAAAGTGAAAGAGTCCAAAAAACTACTTTAATGACACATATATTTAATATTTAATAACTTATAAATAATAATTTTATCAAACTTATAATTGCCAGAAATAGAATTAAAAAGCTATTGTAAAATAGTTATAGAAAAATAAATGTTTGGCACGTAAAAGGCAACCATAAAAAAGAACAAAGGGGTTATTATCTTTTTTGGGTTTTGCAAAGTTTGAAATTGAATATTAAATTGATGTAAACGTGTTTACGTCTTTACAACAATAATAATAACAAATTAACATACAATTCTATGAATCAAAGATAAATTTTTGTGATAAAGAGTTTAGAGAATAAATACAAGCTTGAACTTGAAATTAAAAAATGCAACTCTATCTTCTTTGAAAGCAAAGGTCAAATGCAACATTTAATAAAGAAAACGAAAGAAACACAGATTTTGTCTTGTATTGATGATAGTATTTGGGCATAGTTATGAGACATTAATAATCATATTAAATATTCATACTAAGTATTAAATTATTTAACATAGTAGTAAAGTGAAAGAAAACATACGATATGAGTTTTGGATTATCGATAATTTGCAGACGTAAGAGAATTTAATGGAGGTCAACAAATCTCTATCTTCTTTGAAAGCAAAGGTCAACTTTAAAAGCTTAAAAACATAAGCATAATTTATCTTTTTTTTTTCCTAATTATTGTTTCTTTTGTTGCAATTATATATACAAATTTATAGTTTAGCTATTTAAAGAACTAAAAACTTTGTCACCGCTTGATATTCAATTCATGAAGACTACAAAAAAATGACCAAACTATTGAAACAAAATCACAAACCATCATATGGATAGTGAAATATTATTAGTATTTTCCTGAAATCCGATCTGGTCTCATTAAATATTTAAAACTTGATGAAACTGAAACTACAATTTAAGATTTAATTTCCAAATTCATAACTAATATTATGGATCGGTTTTTTTTTTTTTTTTTTTTTTTTTTTTTTTGTAATTGTGGTTTGTAAATATATGATGAAAGAAAATAACAAAGATACATAAACACATACCTGATCACCAAGAAAATATTTTTATATCAATAAATAAAATCAAATCGATCCAGAAATGTTGTTTTTTATTCTTAAACAACATAAGAAACATCATAGTACATATCCAAGAAGATACACATGTTTATACAGATTCAGAAACCCTAGCACACAACTAACCTTTCTCTCTCTAGAAAAAGATGTTTTTTAGTATGTGTTTATTTTTTGTAAAGAAAAATCACATCTTTAAAACTTTCTTGAGTTTGTAACATATCTTGGAATTTGAAAGACTTCTTTTCTTCCCTACTAAAAATAAGATGTTCATAAAGTCTTGGAAAGAAAGAAACCATGAAAGTCTTATATCACTTTCATATAATAAACTCAATGCAATTTGAGAAGGGTTGTGTGGTAACTTACTGGTGTATGTATATTCAGTCTTGGTTTTGCAGGTTTTTTTAGACCAAAAGATTGGTATTCAGGGAAAAGGGTCAACTGGAAACTATTTCTATGAGAGTAAAATTGTGGTTTTCAGGCTGGTTTCCATTGAAGCTACCTGTATTTTTCTTGTGATGATGGAATTTAAGAAGAATGAAGAGAGAGAGAGAGAGAGAGAGAGAGAGAGAGAGAGAGAGAGAGAGGAAAGGAACAGGTGGAGAATTGAAGAGATGAGAAGGGGAGGTAGGAGAAGTAAATGCAGTGTATAGAAAGGATGCAAATGCATTTATGGAGAGAGAGAGAGAGAGAGAGAGAAACTTGTTGCAAGCTGGTGTTCAGACTTTGCATATTTCACACACACTCACCATGTGTAAATGTAAGTATATGATGAAAGATCAAAGTAATGACATATTTCTCCTTAAAATGCATTTTTTTTTCCTAGTTGCTTCTGTAATTGTTGCTTTAAGGTAGGGAATTGACTATCCCTGAAGCTATTAGCAGCTAATTCTTACCTCCTACAATTGACTTTTTTGATATATGTCACAACTATTTTTAGAACCATGTTGATTTGTTAAGTATATAGTCTCAAATGGGATAGCCTTATGGAAAATTGGTATATTCTCAACCAAATGGCTGTGTGATCAAATCCTACGAATGGTAGATGTGGTGATTTTAGTTGTTAATATTTACACACACCCCTTAAGGCAAAAAGAAAATTATTGAAGATTAAATTTACAGGATTAAGCTAGTTTTCTGATTTGTAATTAATGAGCTTAAAAAATAAGTATAAATTGGATTGTAAGGATTAAGTTTGTGTAAAAACATATTTTTCATTTTGTATCTAAAATTATTTTAGTCTAATTTTGTGTATTTAAATTACTGAACTTGCTAAAAAATATGTGCCCTTTATCTTTTTTAAATGACATGTCACGTATAGAATTAAAATTATATAAAGGTTGAAGAAATTATACTTAGCCAATGTGTAGTGGAAGACCCAAATAATGTCTGCACCGTTGAGCGTTTTGCGACATATGACAGTCTAACCAGTAATGCGACATTGTAAGGCATTTTTCATAAATGGGTGTAATGGGTTAATACCTAGTAATGCATCATCAATGATTACCCAATTATTATTATTTTTAAATTAAAACTAATAAAATTTCGTTAAATAAAAAAAATTACATTGCTAAAAAAAACCAAAAAGTGGTCGGAAGGGATTCATCTATTATATATGATAAATTAAAATTATCTGGGCCACGTGTCAGTCAGTAGATTAGGACATCCTTTTTTCCATTTTCCCGCCCAACAATACCATCCCCTTTATATTTCTATTTTTCTCATTCTTCTTTCACACAGTTCCAAATTTACGCAAACCCTAATCTGAGCTCTTCATCTGCTTCTCTTTTCTTTGCAATCTGATACCCTATTCTCCCACCGCTTCATCGCAATCCTCACAAACTCTGTTTCTTTTCGATCTGAGTATGGAAGACAATGATGGTGGTGTTTAGGGTTGGAGAAACGACGATGTGAGCAACGGTCAGAGATGAAGGGGATTCATCAATCTTAATCACTCGATTATGTTAGTTTTCGATGATGCTTTTCTAATAGTTCTTTTGGTTTTCACCTCTTCGAAATCCTTTTCAAAATTGTTATTATATTTTGTGTATAGGGTTTTGTATTGGTACACATTGGATATGGGAGCAGCACAAGCGATGAAGAGAATTCCACAAATCAAGTTTGTACAACATCATTCTAAGCCTTTTGGTTTGTATTTGTTTTGATCTTTTCGTTTTTTTTTTGTTAAGACGTTTGATTTGTTTGTGTTAATGTGTGGATAAGTTGTTTATTGTTAGTTTAGGTTTCTGATTATCATTTTTTTTGGATTAGATGTCAGAAAATGTGTTATTTGTTAAGTTAGCGTTAGTGACTTAGGGTTCGAATAAGAGAATTTGATTTGCTTATTTGATTCGGTAAGAATTGATTTGAAGAACAAGATACGTGCCCTGAATCGTTTGAAAACTTTTGTTATATTAGGAACATCATAACTTGAATATATGTAAAATGTTGGATTTACATAAATATGTTATCATAGAAATGTTGTTGCTGAATTTACATAAAATGTTGGATTTAACCTTTACTATATTCATAGTTATATTATATATATTTTGAAAGTATGTGCGTGCATATTTACATATATTGTTTTGTGCAGAACACTACTTTTACCTACTAAAGATCATGAGAGGGCCAACTCATCGGATTTAGTTCAAGGTACAAAATGATGGCAAAACAAATTTCTTTGCATCATAGAAAGCGATGAGCATTTGGTACTGTACCGGTCATTTTCGGTATCGATACCCATTTTTCAGTACCTTTGATACCGGTACTGGTACCTGCTCATCCCTGATGATCTTAGATAGACTTTGGTTCAATCTTTTAATTTAGTTTCAGTGGTATAACACTTACCCACACTTCTTAATTCATATTGTACTAACATTGTTTATTCTAAAAAAGTTGAGCTTGACTCCAGGAGGTATTATGGGGCTCTATGCCGTGTTCTTGTGTTGGTCCGCAATAAGAAGGTACAATTTGAATTGTTTGACAAATATCAAGCATATTATTAGCATGCTTAATATAGTTTTGCTTGGAAACCCGTTCATCGATGTGGCGTCGGATACATTTTTCTTATGTGGGGATTATATGCCCAATGGTGCGGGTTACCTCTGGTTTGGGCTTTTTGGCTGTGTGACCTGTTGGAACTTCATAAACACATGCCACGTTGTTGTAAGAGGAAAAATTGGAAAGCAGTAGGTAATAAGATGATAGTTTTGTTTAACTTCATATAAAAGAAATATTTTGTTTTACAACTAGGTATAATTCTCTTTGATCATAGATATTGCAGCTATAGTGGATAATTGTTGATGTTGATCATGCTTGCTCTGCATATTCATACGTATTTGGTTCCCTTTATAGGAAATTCAGGAGCTCAACAAAAAGATGTCGGTACTCGATGTTGAGAAAACAGAGTTGGAAGTGATTATAGTCATAAAGATTTGGATTCTGACCATGAAAAAGAAATCAAATTTATTTATTATAACCCACCCCTTAGCGAAGATGTCGGTGTTTGGAATTCTGTTTCAGTCCCACCTGTGGCAGAACGTCAACATGACGAATGGAAGAGTGGAATGCACTGAATGAAGTTGTTAAAGACATGGAGATTGTATGGCCACCACTGGTTGTCATCATGAATACTCAGCTTGAATAGGATGAAAATGATAAGGTGTATCATTACTATTGTTAATAAATGAATTTACTAAATGAATTTACTAAATGATAGTTTTAGTGGCTCAGGATGGGAAACCAAGAGTTGCTTGACTACTACTTTGGGTCGTCTGAAGCAATGAGGGCCGCCATTCTTACGGGCCAAAAGGACACATGAGTATTAGTGTGCTGAATTTTGAATCCTCGGTCATTGGATATACAAAGGCTGAACGTCTGAGCAAGCATTTTGAGGATGAAGGATCAAGGATCTGATCAGATACGTGGGATCGTTGTCCTGTTCTGTTTTATCCCGGAGGAAAACGAAAGCTATATGGCAAAAAAAAAGACATGGATATCTTTAATCAATATTCTCCAGGTCAGGATTATTCTTTCTGTGTTTCATTTCTGAATCACATGAATAGCTTTTTAACTTATTTTTATATGTTTATATAAAGAAATCAAAGTTAAAGTTTGAGTTGGTATCTTAACAATGAGCGGCAAAAAAAATATTTACCGATATCCCACCGGGATAACCGATATCCGATTTTTTACCGCTTTAACTGCATAGATATGATGTCACAAGATTGAATATTATAATAAGCAAAACCTCATATTCTTTACATGATTTGGATTCAGGTCAGACTAAATAAGAATTATCGTTCTACCCGCTGTATTGTTGATGCTACTTCCTTTCCTATACAAAATAATTCGAAACGAAGTCAGTTAAACAAGGTTGTTACTGATAATTCTTCTGGTTCTAAGGTAACTTCCTTTTTTCCTTAAATATTTTTTATTTATAGAATATGTGATTTTCATATGTTTGATTTTAATGATTTGAATTATCTACCCAGATTATTGTTAAATAATGTTGTAATGAGGACGTGCAATGTTCGTTTGTTGATGACAAGATATTAGAACTCACTTTGTCGGGTTCATCTGTTAAAGGCACTTTTGGAGAGATTGTTGTTCTTTACCGACGACAGGTGAAAGTGAAACTGTTAGTATTAGACTATGTCGGCTATTATTATTACTTATGTATTGTCTAGGGTACCTAAGTGTAATTAGGTGTTCTATATATTCTGATGTAATCTTCCTTTTATTCAATTCAATAAAATTCATTATCTCTGATATGTTGATTTGGTATCAGAGCCTAAATCAACTCCTACTTTTTCTCCAGCCCTAATCGGCACCAACTACCACGGAAGAACCTTCTGCCTACGGAAGAAACCTTCTGCCAGCCAACTTCTTTCTGTTAATTACCTTCTGCCAGGTTAACTACTTCTGCTGATATCTTCTGCCGATCAACAATGGCAGCCATTCTTACCTTCTCCAATCAAGAAAAGACTACCCACAATTCCCACAAGTTTGCTTTTACCCTTAAACCTACAAATTATGGATATTGGAGATCAATGATTAAATCTTTTCTAACCTCACACAATCTGTTTGGTTATGTCGATGGGACCATTCTGTGTCCTGATCAGAAGGTCACTGTTGATGCAGCAACAACTGATAATCCCAGCTATACACCATGGATCTCGAACGATGCTCATATTCGCATGCTCATCATCTCAACAGTGTCTGAAGATTCGTATCAACATGTTCAGGGAAAAACATCCTGAGAGGTTTGGCTGTCTCTGGAACGGGCTTATGCGCCTGTCACCGCCTCTCATGAATTCATTCTTAAGAGTCAACTACTTCGTATCACAATGAAAGGTGAGGAAAAACCAATTGATTACTTAAGCAGGGCACAAGAATATGCAACCGCCTTGGCTAATATCGGAGAACCGGTCAAAGATAAAGACCTTGTCATGTTAACTCTTGCTGGACTAAGAGAAGAATACAATGGTTTGAATGCAAACCTGCTGGCTCGACAGCCTCCTGTCTCCTTTCATGAGATATATGCTATTTTATGTGATCATGACTATGTAGTCACCAAAGTTTTAAATGCTAATCCCCAAGCTTTTTTGGCTGCTGCTTCTCCTGCATCACAGCAGCCCTCGGCTGCCCCCAACCCTTCGGTTATGCAACCGACTATTGAACAATTACAACAACAACTTAAAAATATCCAACTTATGGCATCTCAAATGGTTTTTCAACTAAACCCCACATCATCACCACGCCCTCAAGCTTATTTTGGGTCTCGTTCTTTCAATACAAATCGTGGTGGTCGAAATTCTCGTGGCTACTCAAGGGGAAACTACTGTGGTTCATTCACTCCACGACCACGAGACAATGGTGGTGGAAGACAATTTTCTTGGGCCTCCACTCAAAATACTGTCTACGGGCACTGTAATCGATGTTGCATAGGTCATCTACCTTCACAATGTCCAAATCAGCAGAATTCGCAGCCACGACCACCTCCATAAGCAAACTTTACCGCCTTCTCTGATGCTGCTTCATCTTCTGGAAGTGCTTGGAAGCCCGACACTGGTGCCACTCATCATGCCACCCCAGACTTATCGAGCTTGGACAACTCTGAGGCATATTATGGTAATGATTCCTTACTTGTTGGCAATGGTCATTCTATACCCATTTTTCACATTGGTTCATCCAAAATTTACTCTTCCAACAAAACCTTTAAACTTTCTGATATTCTTCATGTTCCTGAACTTAAACAAAACCTTTTATCAGTTTAAAAATTTTGTCTTGACAATAACGTTTTCTTTGAATTTCACTCTGCTTATTTTGTTGTGAAGGACGAGTCTACACGCACTACCCTCCTCACGGGCCCCAGTGAGCAGGGTTTGTACTCCATCCGCCTTCCACAACTCAAGTCTTTGCCCAAGGTTGCCTTCACTGCTGTCAAAGCTTCTTCGAACATTTGGCATCAATGTCTAGGACATCCTCATGCTCAAGTTTTTAATTCAATTGTTTCTCATTGTTCTTTACTTGTTTTGGACAAATTATCTAGTAATTTATGTTCTTCTTGTCAAATGGGAAAATCCTCAAAATTGTCTTTGTCTGATTCTAATTTTCGTAGTCATAATATCTTAGATCTTGTTTATTGTGATGTTTGGGGCCCATCTCCACACCGTCTCTTGATGGTCATCGATATTTTCTTCTTTGTGTTGACTATTGCACCCGCTATATGTGGATTTACCCCTTAACACAAAAGTCTGATGCTTACGTAATATTAACCAATTTCATTACCTTGGCCGAACGCAATACAACACTAAATTAAAATGTATCCAATCTGACTGGGGAGGGGAGTTTCGACCCCTCACCACTCTCTGTCGCAACCTTGGCATTATCCATCGCCGTTCTTGTCCCCACACCAGTGAACAAAACGGTTTTGTTGAACGACGACATCGGCACGTCGTCGAAACAGGTCTCTCTTTATTGGCCCAATCCAGCCTTCCCCAACGCTTCTGGTACTTTGCTTTTGAGACAGCCGTCTACCTCATAAATCGGCTTCCTTCTTGTGTGTCGTCCAATAAATCTCCTTTCGAACACGTCTTTCAGCGCAAACCCGACTATTCATTTCTTCGAGTTTTCGGGTCTCAATGTTTTCCTTACCTACGCCCATATAACCGTCACAAAATTGACTTCCGCTCCACTCCTTGTGTCTTCCTTGGTTATAGTCTATCTCACCATGGCTATCGGTGCTTTGACCCATCTACTGAGCGTATATACATTGCTCGACATGTCCGATTTAATGAACATGTCTTCCCATATCAACCATCGCCTGACCCTACTCCTTCGTCCCAGCCAGACTCACCTTACATCTCCGTTTTCCCAAATCCACCACCCGGTTTGCCGGTACCTCTTCTCATCCCTCACCTCCGCCCTCTCCTATCCCACATAACCAAACAACCCAAACCACTCCAGCTTCCCCTTCATCTCCATCCTCCCTAAACATTCCACAACCCTCGGCCCCACACCTTTCAACACCAACACCACCAAACATACCCACCTCCTAACCACCACCGGCCCCAAGGCCACGACCCTCTAACCTACGGCCCAACCCAAAGCAACCTGACCGTTACAATCCTGCTGCTTATACGGCCAATATTTCCTCATCCTTACCTGTTGAACCAACTAATTTTACCATTTCTAACAAGTATGCTGAATGGCGCCAAGCCATGTCCGAGCAGTTAGACGCCCTTCGTAAGAATGGCACTTGGACACTCGTGCCCCCTGTACCTAACGCTAATATTGTTGATTGTAAATGGGTATACAGGTTGAAAACAGATGAATATGGTAATATCAACAGGTATAAAGCCCGCTTGGTTGCAAAAGGCTTTAATCAGCAGCATGGGGTAGACTATCATGAGACGTTTAGTCCAGTCATTAAACCTGCCACAATTCGCACCATCTTATCCTTTGCTGTTACTAATCGCTGGTCTTTGCGACAGTTGGACATTCAGACAGCTTTCTTGCATGGTGATCTTGAGGAAATAGTTTATATGCGCCAGCCACCAGGGTTTGTTGACCCTAATAAACCAACTCATGTCTGTCTCCTCAACAAATCATTATATTCAAGCAGGCTCCTCATGCCTGGTTCAACAAACTCTCTACTGCTCTTCATCAGTTGGGGTTCTCTGGGTCTAAGACAGATCCATCACTATTTATCCTCAACCAATCGGGCTCTCTGGTTTATCTTCTTATGTACGTTGATGATATCATCATCACGGGTAATAACTCTCACACTGTGGCCATGCTTATTGATCGTCTCAACTCTTTATTTGCTCTAAAAGATTTGGGGCAACTGCATTATTTTCTTGGGGTAGAAGTTCTTCACCACAAATCTGATTTGGTCCTTTCTCAGCGAAAATACATTGGGGACATGCTCCATCAAGCTGGCTTGGCAGATTGCAAACCCATCTCCACACCTATGAGCATCTCTCATGCTTTACTTCCTGATGATAGCTCCCCACTGGATGATCCTTCTAGATACCGGCAGACCGTTGGTGCTCTTCAGTATGCTACGCTTTCCCGGCCCGACATCGCCTTTGCTGTCAACTGGGCCTGTCAGTTTATGCATGCCCCGACCGAGAATCACTGGGCTGCAGTTAAACGCATTCTGCGTTACTTGAAAGGCACCCTAAACATGGGTCTTTGGATTCGTCATAACTCTGGATATCGGCTTCAAGCCTTTTCCGACTCTCATTGGTCTAACGATTTACAGGCTTTCTCAGACTCTGACTGGGCAGGTTGCCCTATCGATCATCGCTCCACGGGGGGTTTGCTATCTACTTAGGCTCAAACCTCATTTCTTGGTCAGCCAGAAAACAGAAAACGGTCTCTCGCTCCTCAACAGAATCTGAGTACAAGGCCATTGCAGACACGGTTGCAGAGTTACTTTGGCTCAAATCTCTTCTTCGTGAGCTTGGTTTGAATAGCGATGCACCCACACTTTGGTGTGATAATCGTGGTGCCACTTACCTCACTGCTAATCCGGTCTTTCATGCTCGCACGAAACACGTTGAGGTTGATTATCACTTTTTTCGTGAACAAGTCACTCAGGGTAGTCTCAATGTCAAGTTCATCTCTACAGAGGATCAGATAGCTGATATTTTCACGAAGCCTCTACCTTCACAAAAGTTTGATTTTCTAAGATCCAAGTTGCAGATTGCTAAACGCCCTGAACTTGCGGGGGAATATTAGACTATGTCGGCTATTATTATTATTTATGTATTGTCTAGGGTACCTAAGTGTAATTAGGTGTTCTATATATTCTGATGTAATCTTCCTTTTATTCAATTCAATAAAATTCATTATCTCTGATACGTTGATTGTTAGGATTTGAGTTTCTTCTGATTGTGTTTTTGTTTGAGAATTATGAATATGAATGAGTACTTGCAGTGGAGTTAAAATGGAACAAACTTTCAACACACAATCAAATGGAAGAATTTCTTTCAACACACATGTTTGTCAAGAAATTGAATGATTATATTTATTACAATGATTCAATTACACTTGCATGCATGTAATACAATCTCCCCCTCAGCCTGAGCTCACACTGGTTTGTTCGTACAGAATGACTTGTGAAGAAAGAGTTAATAGAACAGTACAGGGTACCGTTCTATTTATAGTACAGAACAAACCACTGAAGCATCTTTGCTGACATCACCATGAAAGTGACATCTAACTTCCTAACAACCTACAACCACTGATCTATACAAGCACTGTTATCTAACCACTGAATACAATACAATACAAAGAAGTAAACTAAACTACTGCTTCTCATTCCACTGTTATACTCCCAACAGTGCTTGTGTCTTCAGCATTACTTGAATCATGACAGTAGATTGAGCATCAGTGTTTAGCCTTCAACAGTCTTTAATAGTCTTTAGCAGTTGTTGAAGATCAGCAGTTGTTGAAGATCAACAGTTGTTGTAGACGAACAGTGGATGGAGGTCATCAGATGTTAGGGCCACTTCCAAGGGGAAAGACTAATGCAAACATCTGCTTATTGTGAATCCACTGATCTGATCCAGTTTTGGCTTTAATCAACTGTTCCTTTCTAGGGTTCAATCCCAACAGAAACCATCTGATATTTTCTTGACATTATTAATGAAAATTTGTCAAGCAGTTCTTCGTTTTGCATTATACTTAATAGGTGTCAGGGAAAATGTTACAAACAGCTTTCTGTGAAAGAAAAATCCCGTTTAACGTTCACGGGGTGGCGTTTTACAGAAAAAAGGTGGTAAGGGCTATTATATCTATGCTTAAAACAACATTGGTGGTGTGTGATGATGGGTCATTTAGGCGAGTATTCAAGGCCCTGCTAAATCTACAAAAAGACGAAAAGAAAAGGGTATAAGTTTTATAGCGATTTGTATTTAAAGTTTTTTAATTTTCATAATTCATTACTTGCAAATCTGCTATGAGTTTAACACGAAATGCATGTCTTACTTTTCCTCTTTGCAGATAATTGACCATATTAATAAAGTTTCAAGTGTAACAAAATGCAGCTTCATATTTGCTGCTTCTGATATCTTCAGTGCAAACATCTATGGTACCTTAAAAAGGTTTGATGCATTACAAGTATATACTTGTAGAATTAATTTTTTTAGGATTTATTTTAATATCATCTATAGTTTACATAGAAATTATGTGTCTTGAAGTTTTATTACCTTGAGTGCCACTGCAATGTCACATACTTTTTATGTGATTTTTAGCAGCAAAGCTACAATGAATTAATGATCCCTTTATTTAGTTAACTTATTTTGACATTGTAATTATTATATTCCATCTTTCATTGTAGGAGTCAACTCACCCAAGGCCATAAGGTGTTGAATACTTCAGAAATGATTTCAAAACTTGTCCACAGGGTAAGTTCAACTATATACTTTATATAACTGTATGCACTCTGTTCCAAAATGACAGTTAAAACCACTGTTGGGTTAAAACAGTGTTTTGAAACCACTTTTGAAACGACTGTTCGGTTAAACAGTGTTTCGAAACGACTGTTAGGTTAAACAGTGGTTTCAAAACACTGTTGGTTAAAACAGTGTTTTGTGGAGAAAACAATGGTTCTTTTTTTTCCAAACAGTAGTTTGACTTTGGTCAAACATTGTTTTAACTTTGGTCAAATAGTGTTTTAACTTTGGTCAAACAGACTTTTGAACCACTAAGAATCATATTTTTGCAAACACTTGTTTGACTTTGGTCAAACAGTGGTTTGACTTTGGTCAAACAGTTGGTTTGACCCATTCCTAAAATAAAAGTAAAAATTCAGAAATTAATTACCTTCAATTTATATTTGTTTTTTGGTTACGGCTGAAATCCGCTTATGATGATTGTTGCTTTGTCAATTAATCATACAAATAGGAATATTATACGGTTTTTTACTAAAAAAACTAGATTTGTAAATATAAAGTTGTAACTTGTTAAGTTCTTGTTAGATCTAAAGTTGGATTGGTATTGGTTCAGGCTATAGAACAATTAATTGAAAATTCACCTTTTGAGTTGTTTTTGGCTTTCAGGTATTGGTTCGGCCTAAAACAATTGAGAATATGTCCTCTCTTCGGCTGCTATGGTTATTTGACTGCAATCTCCACTTATGCATGTCCATTATCACAAGATCAATGGTTTAAGCATACCATTATACCCGACTTCTCCACTTATGCAGGTTCATTATTACAAGACTGTGGTTCAAGCATACCATTGTTGTCTTCGTTAGCGTATAGTTTATTTTTAGTTTTTGTCAAACCTTTATGCATGAACAAAATTAATAATAATATAAGTAACTTTCTTCAGCCTGGGAAGCAATCTCGGGTAATAACCTAGTGAAAGTTTTTATAAAAATATGAAGAAGTATAGAAGGGAGTAGGGAAAGTTTATAAAAAATATGTGAAACGTAGGTTGTTTATATAGGTAAAAAAGTGAAATAAAATAAAAAAATTATTTTAACTGTTTGAAAACGGTCGTATTTTGAAAAAGGAGCCTCCAACGAGCGTTTTTTAACGCACGCCTTGTGCATTTTTTTTAAAACGCCTAGGGGGGCGGCTATGGAAGGGGGGGGGGGCTTTTTTTAGGGGGAAAACGCAAAAAAAACTCCACTACGAGTGTTCTTACAACGGTTTTATAAATTTCTAATTAATATCGGCAAAAAGTTTATATGATATTAATGAATGTCAATTGCATGAGTATGGACCACATATTGTGTTAGTAACCACCAACGTGTACCATTGGTTTCATAGATGCTTGTATTTTAACCAATAACTTTTTTTTTATTTTTACAATTGAAAATGATATATGTTCAAAGCTTCTTGTAAATCTGCTGATCGGTTAGTAGATGAGATTCAAGTTCAATTAGTTGTGTATTAAAAGGCAATTTTAATTCAGCTGATTGTTGGTGTAACCATAAAGACGTGTTAGAGACATTGTAATTGTTTGCATACCTTCTTGTCAGCTTTTATTAAACTCCAACCGGAGAAAAGGGGGCAAAAGCAAAAGAAAATCTATAACTATTAAGATTCAATTTGTTTTGTTTCATAAGGAAATTTTATTTCAATATGATTTGATTGATATCTTAAAAACCTTTAGAGCATATAACATATTAAATACATATAATTATTAAATTTTAAGATTAATACGAACTTCATTATGTGAGATTTAATTACCATCGAATCATCTTAAATCCCAAATAGATGTTTTTTTTTTCTTAAAGGTCCATGGTGGATGTTTTTTTTTTTCTTACAGGTCCATGGTGAGTAAATAGTTATTAAGTTTTCGATATATATACTATGATGGGGTTAGGATAAAATTAAAACACCTATGAGTTATGAGAATTTAGAATTTAGAGAATTTGACTTTACGAGAAGTTAGAAAAAAACATTACCAAAAATTCTAAAAAAATCTACCTTTAAAAAAAATAGTTTTTTTTTTAATTTACACCACTCATGAGAAAAGCTTACAACTATTGTATATGCTAATTTATGCTGATGTCAGCAGTTGTAAAAAGTCAAAAACACCACTTTGATTTTTTTTTTTTAGCATTATCATTGTAACATTTTAATTTAGATGTATGAAAAATAGGGACAAAACTCACATGAGAAATTCAAGTTATCTAAGTTCTCAAAACTTGTAGGAGTTTTCTCTTGATCCTAATACTATGGTGAATAAATAGTTATTAAGTTTTCTGTATATATAAGAGCAGGCGGGGTGGTCCGTTATGGACTACCCATAACGCGTGATCCCATCACGAACACCGCCGCTGCCCATGATATAACGCGTTATAGTTTCAACGCGTTGAATCCATCACGCGTTGAAAGTTTGAAAAATTGGACGGTTGTTGATTCATTCAATTGATCAGCCCAATCATATTATTTCATCAAAGCATCTTGTGTCAGCCCATTATTTGTTTTGGTCCAATCACATTTTAATATCAAAATTGTTGTCAGCTAGTATATCGGTCCAAGATAGTGTATCGGTCCAATTACTGAAGTGTGTCAGCCCAATAAAATAAATTTAAAATGAAAATTAAAAAAATTTGGGAGTGATAGAATTCCATCACTAGTGATACCTCCCCTATATTTCTATCACTAGTGATAGAATATTGGGTGATAACATGACATGATTTGATTGGATAGTGGGAGTGATAGATTTCTATCACTAGTGACCACCCCTCCTCCCCTAAGGCCTTTAGGTATACTTTAACCTAACTAACTCCACCTAAGTAACACATAACTCATTTAATGCACTTTAATATTGAGTTTTTGTCTAAAAAAATAATAAGGCTATGCGGTATGGAGTACGTCCCCAGGGCGTCGAGGACCGGCGCCGCTGTGCACACCATGCCGCCCAAGCCGTCCTCGTCGTCTCCGTCGATATGAGGACGTTGGAGACGAGCAGAAAAAGACAAAAGATGTCTGGGGACCGAGATATGACCGTTCCAATTAAAAAAAAATTAATTTCAACTTTTCAATTAATTAAATAACGGCCACTTTTTCAAAATTATACCCAATTCACTCCCACTTTTATAAATATTAACCGCTTTTACACCATTTTTCACAAATTTTCACCCACTACAATCTCATATCTCTCTCACATTTTATAAACCTTCTTCCCTTTTTATAAAAACTCAACAATTTTTATACCATTTTTTACCCACTACCACCCCATCTCTCTCTAAAAAATTACCATGCCTTCACCTTCTTTCATTTTGTGACACCTGTGCCTCTGCGACCACCAAACAAATACCAAATTTATGAAATACTGTGTTTCATACTTGGGATTTGTAAAAAAATATGTGTATCGTTTGCACATATCAATTCATGTTCGATTTCAAGCTTTAAATCGCTTTCTGGAAGGTTATACGCGCACTGATGCATAAATATAACCAGTTTAATGCAACGAACACTCCGGAATATTGAAATAGGCTTAACATACCTTAAATAACCTTTACATAACTTAGAAATAAGTTTTGGAGGGTTTGGTGTGGCGAAATCAAGTTTATTCGCTTACAGGGACTAATTTCGACAAACTGCGAAAGTATGCCGATTTGTTCTATAACGAACATTCTGGAACTTGATCATAAGTTAAATATACCCTAAATATCCTTTACATAGCTTAGAAATAGGCTTTGAGGTGTTTGGTGCGCAAAAATAAACTTATTTGATCAACAGGGACTAAAAGCGTCAAAAAGTGCATAAGTTTGCATTTTCGCGCATATCTTACATTCTGAATATATCCGGATATCCAAAAATTTATGTAATCATTAAAATATTTTATTTTTGTGATTGGCATGATAAAATTCCATTCGTCGCTTAATTTGGATCGTTTTTGCGTTCGTTACGACTTCCGTCGTAATTAACCAAACAACGCAACCGTACGACCAAACGAACCAAAATCTGAGATATTTTTGAGCATATTTTAAGTTCCCTATACTTTAACATCATTTTAGAGCTTTGAAATGGGGTTAACGGGGCTTAAAAGTGCCAAAAATCAAGTTTTACAAGTGCAGGGACCATTTTTGAAATTTCTGGCCAAATTCAATGAACCTAGTCCAATTTTGAAGTGTTGATGGTTTTAATGGCTGGTTTTGGATGATATGGGCTCAAATTTGTTGGTTTTAAACATTCCCATGGTTTTGAAATCCATGAGCCCAAGTGGAGGGCCAAGATCAAAGCACGAAATGCGAGGAACGATCTTAACGGTTTACCGAATCCTATATAAACCCATGCCTTCACTTCATTTCAGCTCACACTTTGGTTCAATCAGCTCTAAGTTGAAGTTATTACTTCATACATGAGTTGTTTGAATCAAAACTTCCTAGCTTGGACCCTTTGTAAGTCTCTTTCGTGCTTTTTATGCGTTTTTAGCACGAAAGTCAAACAGTGTTTGACTTTCTGCTTTGACCACGAGTTGGTCAACACGAAGTTCGTTGAACTTCGCAACGTGAGCGTAATCATGATGGTTTTAGTCCCGTGTGACTAAACCTACTGATTACCACGTTGATTAGGCGTAGTGACGAGTCGTGGTTTCGGCCAAAATGCGTATTCATGCGTATTTTGTAACCAAACTACTCTTGGATATCAAAACCCTTTGTTTTGATATCAAAACCTGTTTTCTAACTTAACTAAACATGTTTTAACATGTTTAGCTTGTCACTTTTAGTATAGTGCTTGTATAGAGTCGTAAGTCAATCGGTCTTATCAACCATTTAGACTTTCGAACTAGACCCGTTTGGTCGATCATTAGGATCCGACCAAGCATGTTTAGTGACCGTAGTTGTGTAGGGAATAACCTTCCGAGGTTATACCTTATGGTCACTTCGTTTAGTTAGTTGTATGATAGGTAGTTTATATGCCTTAGGAAAATGACCAAAATGCCCTTTTTACGCATAAATTCATTTTAAGCATATGTAACCTAATTTTTATATCTAAACTAATTAGGTAACATTATTAGACATGTTAAGGCATATAATACTTGTCATAGGACTAGTTAGACGGTCCGAACGCGTTTTACGCAATCGACGCGTTAAAGTAGCGTAAGCTACCTAAACGGGTCGTAATGGGTCGTAAGCACTTAGGTTACGTTTCGATTTAGTATGTAGGCTTTGTTAAAACCATATCATATGAGTTCCAATACTTATTTGGTTTACGAAACCTCATCCTATCCGATCTTCTGATTTAGGTCCGGTTTATTTACGTAGTTACTTATATTAGGTGCCGATTGATTTCCGTGATCCCTCTAGCTTTGCTTGGTAGTTATTCAAGACTTCTAAGCATTCTCATGTGAGTACATAATCCCCTCTTTTACTGTTTTCAACTGTTTTGGGGTGGAACACATGTGCCTACTTGTTACTTTCATGCTTTCCATGTTTTCATATCATATACTTGCTATGTTCATTAGTACACTATTAGTACATGATTTCACTATGTTTTGCTATGTATGTTCACTTAACATGATAGCCCATTGTTTTACATTTTAAACTGTTCGAACCATTTGTAACCATTTGATGTATGTGAACCATTGGTAATCATTTGATATATGTAAACCATTTGTAACCATTTGATTGATGTGAACCATTTGTAACCATTTGATATATGTAAACCTTTTGTAACTGTTTGAACCGTTGTGTTAGGGAAGTGATTAGGTAACGGGGCGGGTGTAATGTGTTAAAAGCATGGTGGATACGCCGCTGGTACTTCCTATATATAAGTGCATTTAACACATTATATATCGTTGCGTTATCTAGATCACTTGGGTAAACGATTTTGAAACGATTTCACACAATGATGTTTTCTGAATAATATAACCATACGAGTTTTATTAACGAGCTTCTACGAGATGTTTTACAATTTGATTTAATAAAACAAATGTTTTGGAGTTAAGAATCATGGCTACGAGATTTTATAAATCATATCTAACTTGATTTGAGTTGGTTAATTATGTCGCAATACTATACTTTTCAAAATAAGGTTTTTAAATAAGTATTGCAACATGTAAAACGAGCCATGAATCTGACACTCACATAAAACCTATGTACTCGCCGGCATTTTTATGCTGACGTATTTTCACATGTGTTTCAGATACCATAGTTGATGATGTTTGATAATGATATTTGTGTACGCTCACATAGGAATGGACGAGGCCTTAGTGACTTAATAACAATGGAAGTCTATTTGTTCATGTTTTGTTTCTAATTCCAATGTAATGTAATACATTTAATTCAATAAAACGAAACTGTTTAATCCATGGTTGTGAAACAATGATTCTGTTACAACACTCCCCGATGTTTCCGCCACGTTTTGTTGTTTTACGTGGTCGGGGTGTGACACGTTTCTTCCAGTTCTTCATCTTCTTCGTCTACGTGGTATTCATCGTCTTCGGAAGAGAATGCATTTATGGAAAACATGATTATGAACGCGGCTCAGGTCTTCATGGCGGGTGATGAAGCGTCGTCTCAACGGCTAACTAGATGAGCAAAATTAAACCGAGACCAAGAAGGTACTTTACTTTTTTTCCATATGTTTTATATAGATTTGAAAATGTATTTTATAATTAATTTCATATATTTTTCGTTTTAAATGTATAGCCGCCCATAATTAACTAGTAGCCGATTATTTTGCCGACGAACCCGTGTACACAGACGAGATTTTTCGACGTCGGTTCCGCATGAGTCGTCGACTTTTTTTACGTATCGCAGGCGACATGGCCCAGTCTGATCCGTTTTTTACACTGCGATACGACGCTAGGGGGCAAAGGGGTTTCAGTAGTTTACAAAAATGTACGTCGGCCATTCGCCAACTGGCATACGGTTACGCACCCGATGCATTAGACAAGTATTTAAGGATGTCCGAAAGAACCGCATGTCTATGTTTGCACAAGTTTTGCGAATGGGTTATCAAATTATATAGCAAGAGATACCTGTGGAGACCGAATGCAAACGACGTTCAAAAATTATATCAAGCACAAGAACAGAGACATGGTTTCTCAGGAATGCTCGGGAGCATTGATTGCATGCACTAGCCGTGGCAGAACTGCCCAACTGTCTGGCAAGGTTAGTATACTAAGGGAGATCATGGACATCCGACTATTATTCTAGATGTTGTTGCGTCACTGGATCTCTGGATCTGGCATGCTTTTTTTGGTCTACCTGGTTCGCTTAACGACCTCAACATCATATACCAGTCACAGATATTTGACAATGTAGTGGCGGGAACAGGTCCAGACACAAGTTTTACAGTTTCGGGGGTGGAATACAGGCGAGGTTACTACCTAGCAGATGGAATATACCCAACATACTCGACAATTGTTAAAACTATAACGAACCTGACAGACGAAAACAGAAAAAAATGCGAAGTATCAAGAGGGTGCGAAAAAAGATATTGAACGGGCTTTTGGTGTTCTACAAAAAAAATGGCATATCATTGAACATCTAGCGCGTTTGGCTACACCAAAGAGGTTACGACACATTATGTACGCTTGTATCATCCTTCATAACATGGTCATTGAAGATGAAGGTAGAGCGATATGCAAGTACGACGAAAACGCGTCTACCGAAAATTCTGTTCCAGTTAGTAGGGAACAACAAGATTTGAACATGTTCGCTCTACGTAACGAGTACACACATCATAACCTACAAGCGGACTTGGTGGAGTACATTTGGAACTGTAGGACCGATCCGGTGACCTTAAACGTCAGTAAAGGTAGTTCATCTTAGTTTACAGAGGCGGAATCAAAGTAAACCAAGTCAAAACAGCTTGTTCCTTTCAATCTTTCTTTCTATTACTGATTGTGAGCTTTTACAATGAATTTGACAAGAATTCGGCAGCACCTTCGCTCACACACACATACATGCATCCTTTGTCTGTTTGAAATGATCAGCTATATATAGACTAAGACCCTTCCGTTTGAACATGACATGTCTTGTTCAAACGGACATGCTTCAAACGGCTAATCAACTTCAAACGGCCAGGTCCTCTTAAAACGGACAGGACCATTTCTATCCTAAACAACCCTAATTTAATCACGTTTGTGCACTCGTTTAACCTATCTAGACATAAGACTCGCTAAGACGTAGTCAGCAGACATTCAGTGCACCAACAGACTCCCCCTTGGATGTTGACGAAGTCTTCGGCGATGAGTCTTTAGTCTTTGTCTTTGTCTTGACATTGTAAAGCTTTCTTCAATCTTTAACTTCCATCAACAGCTGGCATAAAGTACAGACTCTAAATCTTTAACAACCTTCAAGCTCCCCCTTGAATGTAGATTCAGAAACTGCTCCTGACTTTAAGTTTACAGACTTTCTCTTTAAACAGCTTCTCTCTTTGACTCTTACACCAGAATCACATCACTGGCTCTATCATCAACAGCTTTATCATCATCAGGCTCCCCCTTTCGTCAAGCTTCTGTGCTTTTAGGGATCGACACCTAGCTTTCCAGCTACAAACTCTTCCTAGCTTCATGCTTGTCTTCAGACTCCCCCTAAGACTTTGCTCTGGGGATCGTAGTCTGGATTTTTCCTGCAATCACTCATACACTTGATAAGTAACAACATTTTAAAACCATCAATAAAATTCTCTAATCCACTTCCCCTATCAACCAACTTTCCAGATATGGCATTATTAAAGAATCCAACTCCCTCACAGTTTATCATCCAAGTTCAAGTTAATGACCTCGGAGATATCACAAACTGTTTTTGAAAATTTTTGTAGAAAATGTCAAGTTTCAAATTAATGAACTTGTTTTATTTTCAGAAACACATCAGCTTACTCAGATTTTAAAACTCAGCATGTCAGATATCGGTTGTCGAAACTAACTCAGAAATCAAAATCTTTTTGTATTTTCTGAAAATATAAAGCAGTAACGAAATATGTACAAACATATTTACAAACAATATTTTTGTTTGAGTATGCGACAGAGGATCATATCAGATTTTGACACATTACAAGTACCGTTGAGCTTAGTTACACGTTAAGAATTAAACAATTCACTTAGATTGTCGATATACTGATCCACTTAAATTTTCATACAAAGTTCAACTAATTCAGGATATGATTTAGATGTTTTAAGACTTAAACTCATTCATGTATCCCACCTCTTAAATATACTCCCGTATCCAGAATCTCAATATTCGGTCTTACAGGTGATTATACTACAATGATATCTGTACATAAATTAGGTATGCGAGGGCCGAGGGATCTCAGGTCGATACTTCCGTATGCGCAGAGAGATATCAGCTTCGACTTTTCAGTATGTCCCCTTTAGAGGATCTTTTAGTTACAACAGCAGCGACTATCAATTTTATTGTTTCATCTGCATGCTGAGGGTTTATGCTATGTTTCAAGCATTTGGTGAAAGTATTATCCAAGGACTAGGTCAGAACTTCCATTCAGCAGAAGTCCCGGAATAATACCCCAGACATCATTGAGTATGAAAACCTAGTATATCAGAATACGAGACCTTTCAAACGAGATTTCAGGGGTTACCTATATATTCAAGTAGTGTTCCCTACGAAATAAGCAAGTGTTTGAATTTAGGTTTATATCCCGAAAAAGCTTACTAAGTGTATAAAAAGCTTACTAAGTGAGACTGTTTAACACTTTTTAATTCTTTACAATTCTTTAGCATACTGTAACTGTCTACTGATGTATTATCATTTCCTCTTTTTTTACGCAACAACTCAAATTTTTGAATTTTATCATGTTTTTGGCTTTTTCAAATTTTCTAATGTTTTTGTATTTTCTTCTGACAATTTTTCTCCCTCTAAAATGCAAAATCATTAAAAGAAATTTGACAACACGATACTGATAGCTTTGTCTCGCCATCCATGTTCTGCTAATCATGCACTGAATTACACTAAAAACAGTAATTACCCCCATGATTTACAACACATTGATTTTTACAGTTTGAAAACCGTTTTACAATCTGATGAATGTAATCATGTTTGTTCAGCCGTGAGGGTTTCGGCATATTCAATCAATACTCCCCCTTACAACAAACTATTTTCCCATTATGATCTCAAAACACTTAAGTTTGTTTTAATCAAAATGGTTTTTCCGGAAATATAGTTTGCTTACCAACCACTCGTAGGTTAGGGGTTTAACATTGTTAAGACCAATACCACAATCACTGGTAGAAAATCAAGTACAACTTAATATCCTTGATTAACCGCTTAGTAAAACGAAATATCACAGTTACCAACCTGTGAATTTCTCAAAAAAAATGATGCCGATACCTGCTTCACACTTACCAACCTGGAAGCTCCGGCAAGTCAAAAATTCAACCAACCAATTTTGACACCCAAGCCTGACCAGTCTTAGGTGTATTTTGAGCTTTTCTCTTTTCTTCATAAAATTCTTTTACTCCTTTTTCCTTACCATCAGCCAGCTTACTAAAAATATGTTTAACATTGCTATTAAACATTTTTCCAGTATCAACACCCTTTGCTTTTCGGTTTGCGGCTTGTAATGGTGGAAAATCTTTATCATACATTAAAGGAATTGTTTCTTCCTTTTTTACCTCAAATTGTGGCTCCTCTGATTTTGTGGAATCAGAATCATTGCCTGAATGTGGCTTGTCTGACTTTGACACGTCAGATTCATTGCCTGAAGGTGGCTTGTCTGACTTTGACCTGTCAGATTCATCGCCAACCATTTTCTTCTTCCTCTTCTTTCTCTCTTCTGTCTTCAGATTTGTATCTGATGAATTCATCTTGCTTGACTTTGCAATCGATGAAGTCGATTCATCAGAACTCTTGTTCTTACCAACATATGAACCTGAAGACAAAATCTTTTCCAGATACTTTCTGGCCTTCTTCCTCTTCTTTCGCAGTCTGTCTTTCTGCCCCTGAGAAAGTTTTACTTTTGTTTCCTGAACTTTAGGTTCTTGAACCTTCTGTTCTTTGGGCTTGACGTTGACTGGTTTCTTTTCCATTCTTTGAGATTCAACCCTCGATCTTCTCATCGATCTCCTCGAGCAATCTCTGGCAATGTGTCCTCTGATATGACAATTATAGCATCTTCTTGTTTTGCTGGTGCAATCATCTGTCGTCTTCGTCTAATGTCGAGTCCGGGTTTCGTTGCGGATCTGATTAAGCATGATGTCATCATGTTTAATGATGACATCATACTTGTGACATCATCACAATGTGATAATCTTCAAGACATCAGTAAACGACAAAGATACATATGGATTTGAAAGTTAATTGTAGCCGTTTGATGTGATTGGACCATTTGAAGGTCCAATGAAGAGCTTTCATTTAAAGGTCCAATGATATAGTTTCACTTGAAGACAAAGCATGAAGGTTCGCTTAAAATGAAGACTGCATGGGAGGTTCGCTGATAAGTCAACATGTGGGGTTCGCTTTTATGGCTAACTTGGAGGTTCGCTTTTAGTGCAATGAATGTGGTCCGCTTTTATGGTCGTTGTCATTACAAGCGAACCAGAAATAGTATATATAGGCTAGTTGTCATTTTCATTGGTAACGATTCCAGATTTGATACCGAGGTATTGCCGGTGTTCCTTGTAACTGTAAACGCTGTAAAATCAATATACAAGAGGTTTAAAGAATGATTCAGGCTGTTTTCACGACCGTTTCTTTGTTTCCGCCCCTGAAACGGTTTTGAGCTCTTCCAAATGACTCGTTTAGGTCATAATCGATCCTACAATTGGTATCAGAGCTAAGGAGGAAGAGATCTCGCAAAAACAACTCGTTTTTCATCATTTTTTCTGATTTCTACACCATTCTTTTACGAAAATAAATTTTTTTACGGTCAAAATCAGTTCAGTTGTACACATCATGCTCGGAATTCTGTATTGACAAATCCTTGAAAATTTCAAAAGTAAAATCGACCTAAAACCTTGAATTTTTGAGGATTCGTTTTTTCGAACTCGTGAAAATTATGACGTCATCAGCAAGGTCCGCTCTTAGTAACATCATTTGATAGATCCGCTCAAACGGTTTCATAGTCCTAGGTCCGCTTTTAGTGACAGTTGAGGTCCGCTCGTTGTGACATCACATAGGTCCACTCAAAAGGTTTCATTGTCTTAGGTTCGCTTTTAGAACATGTGATCCGCTTTTGTGACATTTGATCTGATCAATGTTGTTGTCCCACTGTTGTAAGTGCATGTGAAAATAATAAGGGGTCCAATCTTTTGATAGTTTAGTGTATTGTAGCCACCCACTATAAAGTCAAACGGCCAACATTCAATACTTGACTAAATTTTTTAAAGGTTCAATGAAAATGTTTCATCATCAAGTGTTCAGACTTTGCATGTGATTACATAAATATGGCCCAATCACAGCCAATTATAATTGCCGCCCAAAATTTGGCCCAATAAATGAGTATTGTTGGTTTCAAGTATTGTCAGTTAGTTGAAGATTTTTTAAAAAAAATGATGACCGACTCACTAAGTTTTGAGGCCCAATCAGTGATTAGAAAGTTGTTAAATAAACAAATCTGTTAGTGTGATTATATATGTCCAATTAAAAGGATGTTAAGTGATGAATTTTGGTCAAATGAAAATGAATGAAAATGGTTTTTGATTTAATAAAATCGGTGGTTAAATGAGAGATTTGATGTGAATTGGTTTGACGGTTATCTGCATAAAGAGTCCATCACATTTCGGCCCATCTAAAGTGTTAGGTTGTGTGTTGTTAAAAGCCCATTTGAGAATTTGAGTTTACATGTGTTAGTTGATCGAGTCGTGTGTGATTTTAGTTCAAATTGTTTGAATAGAATTTACAGGTTGTGTGGTTTGACATTAAAATCCGTTCGCACCAAATATGTTCACTTCGCACGGTGTGTACTCAGGTCACGTGGTTTGAGTTGTGGTTTCTGTCAGTTCGTACAGTTTGAAGTTCAAAAGTTTCAAAAAGTCAAGTCGTTTGAAAACGATTTGGGTCATAGCAGTCCGCACAGTTGGTCAACGTTTAGTTCACACAGAAAATCACCAGTTCGAGTACCAGTTCGTTTCTATTAATTGATAAGTCTTTAATCTGATCATTTTGTTTGTGTGTTGTCAGGTATTTCCAGAAGCATCATCTGAGTTTTGAAACATGGCTGAAGAGTTCTACAATGCGTTCGCGACACCCGTTGCCCCTGTAACCACTGCTGAAGCGTTGTATAATGAGAATGAGACGGGAACTCATCAAAAACCGCCGAAACTCATGTACATTGAAGATTTTCAAGGTTGGAAGAATGGATTCGAGAACTGGATTCAAGCTTACAGATTCGACGCATGGTGTTCATTGCTGAAAGATTATGAGAAACCAAAGAATGAACGTGGATTAGAGAAGGGTTTTAATGATTTTACAGAAGCTGACAAGTTGAAATACACAAGTGAGAAAATGATGATCAGCATCCTTCAGCAAGCAGTTAAAGAAGACATCTTTGTCTTACTTCAACATAATGGTACAGCTAGATCAATCTGGGAAGCGTTGATTCAAAAGTTCAGAGGGAGTGCTGATATGATCAAAAACAAGAAGGCATTATTGAAGAAATCGTTTGACATGTTTACTGCATTTGATCATGAAACAACCAAGCAGACTATAGATAGATACTGTCATTTGGTGTTGGAAATGGGTAGGTTGGATATCAAGAAAGAGGACGATGAGTGGGTCGACAAACTAGGTGAGGCGTTACCACAACATAAGTGGGGAACATATTTGATGGTTGTGAAACTTATGAGAAAGTCCGAAAGCATGAATTTGGCTCAGTTTATTCAGAAAATCGAAGAGCAGGAGCTGGATATTCAAAAGACAGCTATCATGACAAATCCAAATGCAAAGCAAGATGTCAGTCTGTACTATCGAGGGAACAAGTTTGAGATCACTCCCAGTCAAAGTCCAAAGATTAGTACTGCGTTCAGTGCTGATGGGTCTGCAAGTCCAAATGCAAGTACTACAACTCAAAGTGGTGAATCTACTTCATCATTCTCAAGCTTTGATCCAAATAGTAACACACCTAGCTCTCAGAAGCAAAATTCTACAAATCTGTAGTGTAATGTGACCTTGAACATTCAGAATGGTCAACATCTTTCTCCTGAGGTGGCAAAGCAACACATGGCATCTCTTGTCGCCATGTTGGAGTCATATGAAAGCTTGATAGCAGGAAGAATTGGTAATCCTATGCTCACAAAAGAAGATTACGACCAAATCGATGGAGAAGAGCTAGAGCTGATGGATGTGAAGTGGTGCTTAGCTAGTGCCTGCAGGAGAGCTGAAAAATTTCAACAGACTACTGGCAGAGACGAGTTCCGAGGAATGGCTGCTTCTCCACTTGGTTTTGACAAGTCAAAGGTTACCTGTTTCCGATGTAAAGGAAAAGGCCACTTTAAACGGGAATGTAAAAACCAAGAGTCAACTGGAAGTCAAGAAAAGAGCAATTATTATCAGAAATCAATTTTCATCAAATCGATCAAAAACCTCAACAAAAGGAACCGCAAACTGCTCATGGGAAAATGATTGAAGAAGCAAATAGGAAAGCTTATTATGGAATAATAGATCAGAGTGATGAGTTTGTTGCACAGGGATTTAGCTGGGACAAGTATATACCTAGTGGAACTAAATCTGATGTTGCACTTGTTACCAGGATTCTGGATCAAAATGAGGATTGTCAGAAAAGGATTCCGATATTTCCAGATCTTGGAAGTGATGTTGATACGGATGATGAGGAAGATTATCTTAACAAATGTCGAAAAAGCATTGATCCTGACAGTTTTAATTTTTTCTATGCAGATAAAGTTGAGATGCTGAATCAGAAGAAGATTGCTCGATTGCAGAAAGAGCTAGAAGCAGCAAAGTTACTCGCTGATGAAAAGGCAAAGACTGAAGCTGTAGAAACAAAAGATGAAGCAACTGCTGAGATTGCAATAGAGAAGATTGTTGAAGTAGAGAAAGTAGTGGAGAAAATTGTCGAAGTCGAGAAACTCGTGGAAGTTGAGAAAATAGTTGAAGTTGAAAAGGTGGTCGAAGTAGAAAAGATTGTCGAAAAGATTGTTGAGGTCGAGAAACTTGTAGAAGTTGAAAAGATTGTCGAAGTCGAAAAGATAATTGAAAAGGTGGTTGAAGTTACGAAGCCTTGTGAGAAATGTTCAGAATCTTGCAAAGAGTGTGATGAGAAAGACAAAAAGATTGTCGACTTAGAAAAGATTAAGGAAGATCTACTGTTTGATGTGAAGTATGTGAAAGAGTCATACGACGTATTGAACAGGATAGTTGACAGTTTGAAAAGAGCAAATGCAGAATTTGAAAAAGCAAATGACAAGATGAGTGCAACTTTGATGACAAAGCAAAGTGTCATAAATGATTACATTGAAGATTGTGCAAATTTGAAGAAGGAGTTGGAACTTGAGAAAATCGAGAGTGAAAGGATCAACCGATTAGTTTTGAGTTATACTACTTGTGATTATCTGATTGATCGTGTTTATCCTACTGTCGCAGGTCTTGAAGCGTTCAAGAAGAAAGAAAAAGAAGAGGATACTGGTAAGAAATCAAGTGTCAAGTATAACAGATGTCCGCCTCCTATCTTTGAGAGTTATTCCCCCAGAAAACCAAATGAGGAACAAGTAGGCAAGGCTCTAAACATCAAATTAAAGTCTGAAATCACTGATGAATTACCAGACAATATTGATGTCACATTCACAGCGTCTGACACTGATCATGAGTCCGAGTTAGTTAAGAAAGTTGTCGATCAGGTGTTGGATATGGATGAAGAGTCAAAGTCGGAGTCTATGTCAGATAGTTCGAGTTCGTCTAAGAAAAGTCCGAGTTCGCCGGTTAAGAGGGTTTACAATAAAGAATTCCTGTTATCAAAATCTAATTTGAATGACGAATCAATCAAAGTAGCATATACGTTGAATGATTCAGACAAATTATATTCTGATGAGGAATTTCCAATAAGAAGTGTCAAAACTGAAATGATCAAACAGGTTTTCAAATTAACAGAAATTAATATTTCTGAAATAAAAGATGTAAATCTTACTGAAAAACCTAAAAAATACACTTCAAGAGTTCAACAGAGATTGAACAAGAAAAAGGGTTACGATTATGGTTCAGGTTATCAAAAGAAATCAAACCATAATGGTAATCTCAAAAAGAAAGGTCTTGGTTTCAATTCTTCAGAAAGTTATAAAAATCAGAAAACTTATAAACCAAAAACAAAATTTGTTTCAGGTGGAAGTTCTGAAGATGAGCAGAAGAAACCTTTCTGGAAACAGTCGAATCAAGAGTTTCTTGCTGAAGTAAAGAAGAATGTAAGAAAGTTTGCTTTGAGAGTTGACAGAAGAACCTGTTTCAAATGTCAAGAAGTTGGACACATAGCTTGGAATTGCCCCAAGACCAACTACCAAAAACATGGAGTCTCTTCTAACTCTGTTTTGAGAAAAACTTGTGTTGATAAGAAAGAACAATCTGTAAAAATTGTTAAAAAGTTTGAAAAGTCTACTTCTGAGGAAGGAGAAAGTTCAAACAGGTTTTATAAAAGAAGAGGTGATTTAAGTAAACAAAAATGGGTTGTTAAATCTGAGAGTAATTCTGACAATGAATCTGATTCCATAAAATCAGAGGAGTCATTGGTTGATAAAAAGATTGTGAATTCCGTTCCAATGGTGAACGATGAGAATTTTCCGAAATTGTCAAAAGAAAATTTGATGAAGAAAGTTGGAAAGGTTGAGATCTCAAATCAATTCTTTGCTGATAAAGGAGAATTTGATGTTGAGAAGGCTTTCAACGGGAAAGTCAAACACATTTTTGGGAAGATGGTTGATAAGAAGGTAAAAGGTGCTAAAGAGTTTTATAAATCAAAATGTTGGTGGGACAGATGTGTTCCAAAGTCACCCAAGGCTGGTGAGGCTTGGGTGGACATTATGTTTGAGTAAAACACCGGACTTGCCGGAGATCCCAAGTTGGTAATCGTGGATCAGGAATCGGCATCTTTCATGTTTAATTAGGTTGATTTGAAAGTGTTTAAAATTGTAAAAATTTTACAGGTTGAAGGACTATGCCGGAGCTTCCAGGTTGGTAAGCGAGGAGCAGGTATCGGCATCTTTCTTGAGGAATTTGCTACGGTAATGTCAATCATGCAA
Source organism: Helianthus annuus (assembly GCF_002127325.2). Lineage (NCBI taxonomy): Eukaryota > Viridiplantae > Streptophyta > Magnoliopsida > Asterales > Asteraceae > Helianthus > Helianthus annuus. The sequence continues at coordinate 129,002,164 of NC_035443.2, read as the reverse complement.
ACGGTAAAAAGGTTTGTTTATGTTTGTTTACAAGTGGTTAGAAGATTTGATTGTGCATAACTTGTGCATATGGTAAATCAAGGACATTAATTTGTACTTGCATTTTCCCACAAGTGATTGAGAGACAAGATGATGAACCACATCCCCGAACTTAGTATTGATATACCTACAAGTGGTAAAATCAACCAAACTTATTTTCCGGAACAATCATTTTGATTAAAACAAACTTAAGTGTTTTGAAATCTAAATGAGAAAATAGTTTGTTGATAAGGGGAGTTCTGATTGTTTATGCCAAGTGAATGGCGAATTGATGCGATTTAATATCGGTTGTCATGTTTCTGTACAGTTTGTTTTCAATTTTCGTTAATGTGTTTGCATTTTAGGGGGAGTAGAAAATTTTCAGAAAATCCAAAAACATTAGAAAATTTGAAAAAGACAAAAACATGATAAAAACCAAAAATGAGTTTGTTGTGAAAAAGAGGAAATGATAGTACATCAGTGGACTATCACAACATGCTAAAGAATTGGAAAGATTAAAAGTGATAAACAATCTTACTGCGGATGTGTCAGTAGATTTTTACACATTTAATAAACTGTGACGAGATATAAACTTAGAAATTTCAAACTTGCTTGTTCTGTGGGTTAACACAAACTTGGATATATAGGTAACCCCTGAAATCTTGTTTGAAAGGTCCCTTATTCTGAGATACTAGGTCTTTATGCTCAGTGATATCTGGGGTATTATCCCGGGACTTCTGCTGTATGGAAGTACTGACCTAGTCCCCGGATAATACTTTCTGCAAATGCTTGAAAAAGCGCCGCCCTCAGCAAATCGATGAAACAATAAAATTGATAGTCATTGCTGTTGTAAAAAAGATCCTCTATAGGGGACCCACCAAACGTCAAGCCGTCATCTCTCTGCTGAACGGAAGTTCTGACCTGAGCTTTCACGGTTTCGCACCTAACCCCTTACAGATATCATCTGTGGTATATTCACTTGTAAGACTGAATATTGGGATCTGGATACGAGAGTATATTCAAGTAGTGGGACACACGGATAAGTTTAAGTGCTTAAAACATTAATATCGTATCTCGAATCAGTTGAACTTTATGTGAAAATTTAAGTGGACAAATATACTGACAATCTAGGTGAATTGTTTAAAACTTAAAATGAAATGAAGCTTAACGGTGTTGGTGATTAGTCTCAAAAGCTGATATGATCCTCTTACACAAACTCACAAAAATATTGTTTGTAAATATTTCTTTACTGCATTTTATTTCTTTTATTTCAAAATCCAAAAAGATTTTCAGTGTGTTTTAGCATAAAGTTTCAGAAAACTCAAAAAGATTTTCGACAACTGATGTTGGAGAGCTAATTTTCAAAATTCCGAGTGCTAAACATGATGAACAGATGGTTTGGGAGAGTGTGTTGTTTTGAAAAGTGGTTTATCAAAGATTAAAATTGTAAAATCATTCTTTGATTGTATAATTTCTGCAAGTGATTCATTAGATTTTTACAAGTTATCATCAGAAAATTTATTGTGAGGTAGAGGATGTGCAGGTTTCTAAGTGATAGAGAACCAGGTTCCGATACCTGAAGACTTTGTGATTACAACGTGCCAGACTGCGATCCCAGCATATCGAAAGGGGGAGTCTGAAGACATCCGAGTAGAGATTGTTCGTGGGGAGTTTGTAGATGATGATGAAAAGAGAAGAGAAAGTCTTGAGGATACTTACACTGTGAGATATTTCAGAGAGCGTTCAGACTGATAAAGACTGAAGTCGTTGAAGACTCGACACTTAAGACTCGTCAACATCTGAGGGGGAGTCTGTTGGTGCAGTCATCTGTCGTCTTCGTCTAATGTCGAGTCCGGGTTTCGTTGCGGATCTGATTAAGCATGATGTCATCATGTTTAATGATGACATCATACTTGTGACATCATCACAATGTGATAATCTTCAAGACATCAGTAAACGACAAAGATACACATGGATTTGAAAGTTAATTGTAGCCGTTTGATGTGATTGGACCATTTGAAGGTCCAGTGAAGAGCTTTCATTTAAAGGTCCAATGATATAGTTTCACTTGAAGACAAAGCATGAAGGTTTGCTTAAAATGAAGACTGCATGGGAGGTTCGCTGATAAGTCAACATGTGGGGTTCGCTTTTATGGCTAACTTGGAGGTTCGCTTTTAGTGCAATGAATGTGGTCCGCTTTTATGGTCGTTGTCATTACAAGCGAACCAGAAATAGTATATATAGGCTAGTTGTTATTTTCATTGGTAACGATTCCAGATTTGATACCGAGGTAATGCCGGTGTTCCTTGTAACTGTAAACGCTGTAAAATCAATATACAAGAGGTTTAAAGAATGATTCAGGCTGTTTTCACGACCGTTTCTTTGTTTCCGCCTCTGAAACGGTTTTGAGCTCTTCCAAACGACTCGTTTAGGTCATAATCGATCCTACATGTTTCATAATTCCAATTCTGGCAGTTAATAGCAATGTGTCCTCTCACACCACAAGTGTAACACACTCTGTTATCGTACCATCCACTTCTGTCAGTCCAGACCTTCAGATCATAACATTGTTTGGCTTGGTTATAATCATTTCTTCTCTTCAATGCTGGATTTAGCTTTTGAGCAGTGTGGTCAAACCTGCACCACTTATTACCAACATTTTGTGAGTTTTCATTTTTAGATTTTTGTGATTTTTGAAAATGATTGGATGACTTATCTGATGAGCTTTTATTTTCCTTTTTAGAATTTTTCAAATTTTTATATTTTTGTTTCTGTTCTGCATTCTTCTTAACAGGTTTTTGCTTTGAGCATTCACCTATTTCAGTAGATTGCAAAACAGTATTTTGAAATTTTTCTTGTAAATCTAAAAATATTGTTCTTTTCTTTTCTTTTTCTTTTTCATCATCAGATATTTTATCACAGTCTTCAATTTTGACTTTGTCAAAATTTGTGACATTGTCACTTATTGGAATAGAATTGATTAGTTTTGGACAGGGAAAATTCAACCTATCTGATGAAGTCACAAAACCCTTCAATTTCTTTTCAAGTTCATCAACCTTGTTTCTTGAATTCTCAGCTTCATTTTCAAGCTGAGATATTCTTTCAAGATGAGACTTGATTGATTTTTCATTTTCAATTTTAAGATTTTCAAGAACAGATTTTTCATTCTCCAAAACTCTTAATTGTTCTTGAAATCTTATTTCATTTTCTTTCATATTCTTGTTTTCCAGTTTTATCCAGAATTCTTCATTTCCTGAAGATTTTCTTTTGCTTTCAAAATCTTTTTCTTTTTCTTTCAAAATTTTGTTTTCTGAAGTTAAACTGTTCAAATCATTTAACAGTTTATCATTCTCAGATTTCAACTTTTCGCAGTTCAAGCGTAACTCCAAAATCTGTTCATCATTGTCTTCTTTGCTATCATTATCACACTCTTTATCAATTTTATCTGCTTCAGCTTTGACTTCACCTAAAGCTTCCTTTTTCAAATCTTCAACCATCTTTTTCACCCTTTCTTCTGTTCTCTTCTTCAATTCTACCACCTTCGGTAGACTTGCTTCAAAAACCTCTCTTATCTTCTTCTCCAGATCAGGCAGATAACTTTTATCAGAAAGCCTTCTTGTGTTGAAAGTACGCTCACTTGGAAACAAATTGGTTACAGCATCAAAATCCACCTTTGATGGATCAACTACTGGATTACCCTATGGATCCATGTAACACTCCAACTCTTCATTCCATCTCTTGGCTCTTTGTGCTTCTTGAAATGGTTCATTCAACTTGCTAATCTCCCATCTCGCACTGTCTCTTCGCCACCAGGTATCATGATCATCATTAGCCATGTCTTGAAATTCTTGAAATACCTGAAAGTTCAAAATCAAACAAACACTTAGAGATATTTTTGATTTTTTTTTAAAAAAATGACAGATTCAAACGGAATCTGTTCAAGCGGAATGGTTCAAACGGTAGTCTATGTTTCAAATGAAACCCTTCAAACGATACACTTTCAAAAGCTATCCTCACTTTCAAACAGAATGTAATTTTCTAACTAAGCCCTTTCAAACGGAACCTACTTTCAAACGAACAGTTCAAACGATATGGTTCTTTTCAAACGACAATTTCAAACGAACTCCAATTTCAAACGATTGTTCAAACGAAAGATCTGTTTTTCAAACGAAATGGGCCAGTTTCAAACGATATCTTCAAACGGAATGTTTGTTTTCAAACGGACCACCTATGTTTCGTTCAAACGGAACCCTGTTTTTAGTCCATTTTTATCACTTTTACGTTGAATTTTGAGTCCAAACTTTCAAGGATTCGTTATCAATGTGTTTCGCTTGATATGTGAGAATTTTAGACCATTTTAACCGTAAACACTAGTTCAAATCAGAAAAGAAAGGTAGAAGTGAGATAATCCGGTGATTTCAAGCTGAATTTGGTATGAACTCCTTGTCCTGAGCTCTGATACCACTTGTAGGACCGATCCGGTGACCTTAAACGTCAGTAAAGGTAGTTCATCTTAGTTTACAGAGGCGGAATCAAAGTAAACCAAGTCAAAACAGCTTGTTCCTTTCAATCTTTCTTTCTATTACTGATTATGAGCTTGTACAATGAATTTGACAAGAATTCGGCAGCACCTTCGCTCACACACACATACATGCATCCTTTGTCCGTTTGAAATGATCAGCTATATATAGACTAAGACCCTTCCGTTTGAACGTGACATGTCTTGTTCAAACGGACATGCTTCAAACGGCTAAGCAACTTCAAACGGCCAGGTCCTCTTCAAACGGACAGGACCATTTCTATCCTAAACAACCCTAATTTAATCACGTTTGTGCACTCGTTTAACCTATCTAGACGTAAGACTCGCTAAGACGTAGTCAGCAGACATTCAGTGCACCAACAGGAACAACGGTCAAAACGAACCAGACGACCACATGCAGGACGAAGACTACTAGCTTTTTTTAATATACTTTAAGGATTTTTTTTAAGTTTATGTTTTTTTAGTCTATGTTTTTTTAAGTCTATGTTTTTTTATATGTCTATGTTTTTTTTTAAATTTATGTAATGTTTTTTTAATATTAATGAAAATATTTTATTAATTTATTTGTTAAATGTTAAAAAAAAGTAGAAGATTAAAAAAATAAAAAACATAGAAGTGGTGGGGTAAGATCATCTAGGACCATCCTCCCATTTCTACTAGTTTTGTGGGATGGACCATCCTTGGGAGGACTATGATGTGGCGCCTTCGTGGCGGATCATCCTCCAAGGGAGGATGGGCACCATACCCTCTAGCCTAATTAATTCAATATCTTAACATTGGGTTAACATGTTAACACATAACTCATTTAACGCACTTTAACACAAGGAGGGAGAGGTTTGCAATATTAGTTAACATGTCATGTCATTGTTAACACTCTAGATGTTAGAGTACAACCCATGGCCTAATACTAGGTCACGTAGTTGAATCTAATCTAACTTATAATAAAGGATTTTAATTAATGTCACTCGACAATATCTCCACTAATTTATTATTAACTAGGTTAATTACCCGTTAAATACGCGACTTAACAATTAAAAGTTTTCAAAATGGTAAAGGAGTAATAAACATTTTTTTAAGTTTTTAAATAGAAAATATACCGTATATACAAAAAAACTATTTGTGGTGGTATTTAATTTCAAATGATCTTTAAGTGTTCATATAAGTAACTATGAAAGGGGGTGCGTGTATGTTTTTCTTCTTCCGGCTTGAGTTCTCAGTGCATGTAACGAAAGAATCTACGACAATATTAACGGGTTTTTAAACATCATTGGTAGTTAAACAATAAAAGTAATTTTATCAATTTAAATGAGTTTTCATCACTCGTAAATCAACAAAAAAAAACGAAGTCATCCATTGGAGAGTGGGACAGGTGACGATAAGCATCGGATGTATTCTGATCGCTGATATTGTGAACTCAAAAATTGTTAAAATAACATAAAAATCATAATATATATATATTAGGATGTATTTACACAGAATAACACCGAAGTTATATAAATTTCCTAACACAATTGTTTAAAATTTAGGTATTTAAAAGAACACCTAAATGGCTTAAACCAGTGGCTTTGATACCACCTTCTGTCGCAGCACCCGACTCCGCCCCGGGAGCGGGCGTCGCAAACCTGAACTGGTGGCATCGGTGTTTGTTAAATTTGCAGCGGAATTAAATCATCAGGATCGTAGTTAGGAAATAATTTCAGAGTTTGCAAAACACTAAACTTTCATATTAAATAAATGGGTTAAAACCCCATATTTCATTTATAATGTATTTATAGGGATAGGGGAAGGTTCATTTGAGAAAAAAATTTTATTGAGAAGAAAAAGAATAAAAGGGTATAATTGTAAAACATTAAATAGTTTTTTTCTCATCTCATTTATTATTATGTTTGACTAATATTAGTCATTAAGATTATAATCATCCACACTAAATATTTTTTCCTACACACATCAAAAGTTATCCTACACATTTCGAAATTTATCCTACACATATTGAAATTTATCCTACACAACTCGTAATTTATCCTACATGCCTCGTATTTATCCTACACTATAAATGAATTTTTATTTTTATTTTTTGTGAAAAATATATATTTTAAAAATAAGTTACAAATTTAATATAGTTAGTTATTAAAGATGAAACTACCAATTAATGATGTATGTAAGTTTACCAATATACCCTTATAGTTACATTAAGTACAAATATTAAATGAAGTCTAATGAAGCATTTCTATTGGTTGAAATTTCTTCTTTTTTTTCTTACAAAGAATTTCTTCTCATTTGAACCCTCCACTATAGGGATAAACCCCAACTTGCTGAAAAATATAACTTATTCTTTTATTTAGGTAATTTATAGTCACTTTATTTAAGCCTTCAGTGCTCCATGGCTGGCTTCTAATAGCTTCATATCAAGTTACCTGAAACGCGTTTTAAAAATATTTTATAAACAAGAAATAGTGGCGAGTTCATTCCATTTTATAAAAACACACATTGTTATATTTTACAACATCAAGAGTTTTTACATTTGTTTATATCTAACAATTCTCAACATCAATGCTACTGGAGCACAATTCCCCCGTGCTTGTGGTCATGCTAATATTGGCTAACTCTTTGTCCAATAGTAACGAGTGTCAAGTAATGTATACAAAACCCCAGATACCGATAGTAATTGCAGAATACAAAAACTTAATCACTGTAAGTATAACTAATAAACATTTAGGGTTTTGTAAAGCATTTTAAATATAAATGTATAAGGTGATAAAAACAAGAATGACTCACTTTGTAAATTTAGGTTTTACTACAGGCTTCCTCGTAATATTTTCTGATAATTTTCTTGAGTTCCTATTAAAAATATACAATGCACGCGTCTTAGTATAATAACCCAATTCAACATTATCAATACGTCACGAGACAGAACCCCAACGTAGTTTACAAAGAATAGCCTTTATCGGGCAGCGCTTTGGCATCCGTTGATGGGCTCAAGATAGATCGGACAGAGTATCGAATCAATGATCAGGGGTTAAAACACTTACAACGGGCAGAGCTTCGTAGTAATTAGGTGTATTATATCAAAGAGTTTGAGAGAAAGAAAAAGAAGTGAGTGATTTGAATTGTCCCTGGACTGCTCAATTTATACGAATTCTCGGATCTCGTCGCGTCGCACGGCGACACTAGCTAGGGCCTAGCTTTGACTAGTCACCAGCCTAGACTTGCCACGTAGCTGCCACGTGGCTGCCAAGTGTCTCTGTCTTATCTAAGGTGTCGCGTTGTGCGACGAGAATACCCTTATGTCGTCGCGTAGCGCGACGAGGTAAAAATGAGTTTTCCTCATTTCTTGTGTTGGGTCTCGTTGTGCGTATCTGGGGTCTCGGTTATGATTCTTTGTGGCGTTTTTGAGTGTTGTTTCACTAGCCTACAACAATTGTTGTACTCTTGAACAGCGGTTCCAAGTCATCAACAGATGTTAGCCAAGCTCTTGGGTAGATGTTCTGAATAGGTGTTCAAGATTCACTATTTTTGGGGAGAGAATTGCTTCATTGACTGTTTATTTCTTGATCTGAGAATCATGTTTTGGTTTTTGGATATCATATGTTTTTTTGTAGGTCCAACATATATCCATTCAAACATCCAATCAAATGTTTAGATGATTTACCAAATAAACCATCTTTTAAACATAAACATAAAATAGGTGGTAAACAAAAAACAACATTAGTATCCGCTATATAAGACTTAAGATGATTCTAACCATTAATTCAAAAAAACCATTACCACTTAACAATCACAAATCATCACATGTTCCTCAAACCGTTTCTTGGTTTTCGAAATCAAATTTAGAAACAACTTAGCTTCATTTTAGATATAGGTGAAACTACACTTATCACCATTGTGTATTCCATTTTTTTCCAGAAAGGCAAGCCAATTATCAACTTTGTATCTTGGTTTACGATCCGACTTCTCAACCCGAAGACCCATTTAACTTTAACACGTTCAAGATTTCTGATAGTATTCATACTACCAGCATCAAAGTTTGCCATCTAAAAAACTTTCTTCGGTAAACGCTACAAAAAAACCAAAACAACTTCCTAATATATATGTTAAGAAAATAAATCAAAACTCAAGAAACCTAATGTTATAAGTATATCATTTATGGAATAACATAAATGATACTGATTAAACTTACAGCCGCAGAGGTCTTAGTTCAAGTCACATGTGAAAACTTGGGCTGGGTTGTGCGAAGTCAGTGCCTTCGTACGAAGCCGTGGCTTCACACAAAACAGACCAGCTCGCAAATATGGGAGGCCTACAACAAGTGGTAGCAACTCCTCTTAGAGTGTATGATGAGAAAGAAAAGAACTGAGCAAGGAATGAAGTGAATGAGCTTGGGTATTTATATTAATTCATGATTCATAGGATCATGACAAGTGTTTGTGTAATGCCCAAGGATTAATCTCCACCATACAAGTATTAGGACCTGATTTGAAGCCTTGTAGAACACTTAAAATGCCCACAAGATCACAAAACAGTCAAAGGAAACCAAGGCGCACCAGCTGGGAAACAAACAGGAAGCTTCTGCTGTTGTCACACCCCGATTTCCACGTGTCACCGGTGGGCCCGGTGTGGGGTACAGTGACGTAGTTGGCATCGTCATAGACAAACAACACAATATAATAATGCACAGCGGAAGCAGAATAGATACATTTCAACTTTAATTAAAATGACATAATAACATCATAAGTAGTTGAAACGGATCCACAGGCGGATCAAATAAAATAAGATAAAATTGTTCAATAGTTATTTGTCGTCCGAGCTTGCGAGACTATAGTGGACGCTCTTAGGAAACAGCCAGCCTAGTTCGTATAGTACCTGCACTTAACCTTTTGGGAAAAATACGTCAGTTTACACTGGTAAATACAAATCGACTGACTCATTTTGAAAATGATTGAAAATTTATTTAAATGCACATGGCATAAATATTTTTATTAACTTGGGATAATTATGCAATATAAACTTGTGAACGAATTACATGTTACTCGTACATTTGGTGGCCCGGGATCTGCTGTCCGGGCTAAAGATTAAATGACACACCACATTAAAGAGTTATACACGCCGGGTGTACGCCTACACCCTGTGCTCTGGTTGTGGCCATCTCGTAAGATAATGCCAAGGATATCCGGGACACGGTCAATAACCCCCCAAAGCCTAAAGTAAGAACAAGACTGTTTAAACGAGTCGCACAAACTATTCAAGACTGTACACCCATAGGGTGCAGAATTTGTGCGCTCGATCAAGCGGTATTTTAAATACCGTACCCCAAGCCCGTATAGGGAAAATAAGTCAAAATGTATTTACCTGAGCAAGTATGAATCACAAACGGTAAGTGTAGGTAGCTTTTACTGGGCCTCCTAATCTGGAACAAAGGTTTATAATAACCTATTAGATTCCTAACGGGTCTTTTATTTAAGCCTAAGCTTGACCGGTTAGTTTTTAAGGACGATACGGTACAAGCGCACGATTAAGCGAAAGACCGGATAGAATGTGATTTAGACCCGACAAGTTTGAATACTTGTATAATATGGGTACACTAAATACATTCTGGATTTTGAGATAAAAATGATAACGTTTGACCCGTTTCGGTCAATTTACGCAAACTAGTTACGTAAACCGAACCGAACGCAAAAAGGGCGTTACGGGTAGCCAAATGAGTCAAATGCAAGTTCCCTGAGATAATATGCTTTAAATATGATATAATATCAGTAAGTTATGTTCTATTATGCCCCGAATAATTTTAAACTCAATTTATGCCTTAGAAGGGCATTTTGGTCATTTAAAAGATTATAAAAGAGTAAAATTAGAAATCTGAGTTTCGGGTCTGGTTTATACAGTAAATATACTTAATTTGACATGTTATAACAGTAGGGTATGACCCATATACCAAACTTAACATTTAAAATCAAACTATGCACCGTAGGGGTATTTTAGTAATTTCACAAGGGCTAAAAATGCCAAAACTGGAAATCTGAGTTCATATACTTATACTTACTGTTATTATATGAAAATATACTAATTACATCAGTAGGTATGAGTCTCATATGTTTAAAAATAAGTATAACGCTTACTATGCGTTAAAAACGCTTAAAATGCGATTTAACGCCGTTTCCGGGTTTTCAAAGGAAAGCTGAGATTTTCATATTTCCAGAATACTTAAAATAATTTATTTAACATATAAAATCAGTAGAAAAAGGTTTCGGGTCAAAAGAATGTATAAAACTCATTTTATGGCTTAAACGGTCAAAACCGACATAAACCGAAATAACTTAGCGATCTAAGAAACGATCAGCCAAAAATTAAATAAAAATCATCAAAAATCCCAAAATAATATATAACATCAGTGGGTAAAAAGTTTTATATCAAAACGTGGCCTGAAATAGGTTATACGCTAAATGCGCCGTTTATGTAACATTAAGATATAGTTTTACGCTATCGGCCATAACGCAAAATCTGGACCACTAACTGATCTCAAATTTTCGGTGCAAGTTTATATATTAGAAATAAAGATTTCTACTCTTTTACTTTTCCAAAAATCACGTTTTATATCAAAAAGGGCAAAATAGTCAACTTTAAGCATAAATCGGAAACATGCAAATGAATCGGCTAAACATAGACTCAAGCAATAAAAATTCCAGAAAGTTTAACCAAAATAAATGTAGTCAAAAATAAGCTCCAATACAGATCTCAAACATGCATGTACGGATCCGAATCGATAGTCTACGAAAAAGTCGTTTTACAAGACTTTCGGTTCCGATTCGTATTTATACTAAAGATTGTCGAGTTGTTTATGATAAAACACATTCTTATATCCATTATAAGTTATTTTTGATGATCAAACGGATTGCATGTCATCTACATTACCATTTAAGCTTATTTTTGCAAAAACAACTTCTGTTGACTTTTTAGAAACAAGTTTGACTCGTCAATTAGCATGCATAAAGTGGGAATCAGAGAATACCCTTTTGAGGGTTTGTTTCCCACATAAATACCAACATATCAGTGGTTTCAATTTGAGAATGACAGAGTAAAACTCGTTTAATCGAAAAGTCAAAGTATAAGAACAACGGTTTTGACTTTTACTAATAATCAAGGCAAGAACGAATTAGAGACTGATATAGAAGCTTACAAAGGTCCTATTGATGCTTAGTTAACACTTAGAGGCTGCCTTGACGATCAGATTGCTCCTGGAAAGCCTTGAGAGTTCTTGCAAGTTTGCTTTGTTCTTGTTACAAACACAAGTGCCTCAAAATGTGATCAAATGATCTGATTTATGGAGAATTCAGAGGTTGTAGGAAGGCAACAGGTGTCCCAACATGCAAGGCCATCTATTGGTGAGAAATGGAGGTGATGCAAGCTGTTAAACACTCACAAAACGGACCAAAAAGCTCAATTCGCGAATTCTGGACCTGGGCAGGCCTCGCGTCACGCCTAGGGTCCTAGGTGTGACACCTAGCCCCATCTGATCCTCAAATCTCTTTAATATTGAAGTTTTGGTCCTTGGTCTTCGTATACGAGGTTTCGGCTAGTTATTTTGACTCGTAAACCCCCAAACTTGGTTTTTAAGAACCTTGGGACATTTACCAACATGGTAATGTCCTCGGATAACTTTGCGCTCAACCGAAAAGCCATGAAATTCGACGTTGACGCTTTTAGTCCTTCAAGTACGGTTTTGGCCATAACTTTCTCATACGTTAATGAAACTTCACGAAATTTTTACCACACATTCTAATGAGTATATTTTAACATTAAAAAGCTTCGGGTCTGCCAAAAGTTCACTCAGAGGTATAAATTCAACATGTTGACACTTTTGGCCCCTATAGTTTGTAATTCCTCACTTTTGTGCAATTTCCGCGTCGTATGATCCATGAACCATCCGTTTAAGGTTATAAACATTATGTAGGGTTATCATAGAGTCTAATTATCCATTGTTGACACTTTGGACCCTTACGTTCCATAGTTCTCACCGTTTGTCGCTTTTAGTCCCTCTAAAGTATGTTTTCACATACCGGAACCTTATGACACGTGTCAAGACATTATTGGACGAAATTTTTCGAGGTGTTACAGCTGTGTTGGAGCCCCTTTATGGACCGCATAGGTCCCTGGTTTGCGGACCGTAAGGCTACAGCAGGGGCAGAAACTTTGAAAATTGGCCGTTTTAGTCCATGAGTTTGATTCGTCGCATTTTGGCACTTCTAACACCCGTTAAACCCATTTTCAAGCTCCATGATGAATTTAAAGTATATTTAGATTGAATTATGCTCAAAAATGACACGGATGTCGGTTCGTTTGGCTGTACGGTTGCGTTTTTCGGTTAATTATGACGGAAATCGTAATGGACGCGAAAATGACCCAAATTGCGAAACGAAAGGTATTTTTGCATTCCCATCACTAAAATACAATATTTTAATGATTAAAAAAATTTTTGGATGTGCGGATATGGTCAGAACGCAGATTATGCGCGAATTTGCATACTTTCATAGTTTTGACACTTTTAGTCCCTGTGACCAAATAAGCTTGTTTTAACCATACCGAACCCTTTAAAACTTATTTCTAAGGTATGTAAAGGATATTTAGGGTATGTTTAGCTTATGTCACTGTTCGGAGTGTACGTCGCTATGCAGATTGGCAGACTTTTTGCAGTTTGTCGCAAATAGTCCATCTGATTGAATAAACTTGTTTTTGCCATACCAAACCCTTCAAAACTTATTTCTAAGTTATGTAAAGGTTATCTAAGGTATGTTTAGCTTATGTCACTATTCCAGAGTGTATGTCGTGTTAAACTGGTTAAATTTACATATCAATTTGCGTATAACTTTCCAAAAAGTGTTTAAGAGTTTAAAATTGAACAAAAATCAAAACGTGCTAATGTCAAACATAAATAAACAAATCTTGGGATCAAAACTCATTGTTTTATTGATAATTGAATTGTTCGGAGTTGTACAATGATTACACAAGCACAGCTGTCACATGCACCACCCAACTGCTAACTGTTGGTAGAGGAGTATCGTCAATATCCTCATCATCATCATCATCATCATCATCTTCTGCTAGAATGTTTCTCTCTAATCTTCTTATTACAGTTCGAGTTCTTTCACAATCGTTGGCCATTGGAACCCCAAGGGCCAGAATATCCCTCTGAACCCCTTCATCCATACCAAGTATGACTTTGAATGTCCTAATCTTCACCCTTCTCCTGTTAGAGAACTTTAGGATGAAACGTCTCTCTGACCTTTCAAACCTCCATGAAATTAGGGCTGTTCACGAGCTGAGCCGAACTGAGCGGACCTTTGCTCGTGCTTGGCTCGTTTACAAACCGAACCGAGCGGAGCGGCTCATTTAAAACCGAGCCTCAAATCAAATGAGAATTTTTCGAGCAATAAAAATTCCGAGCGAGCATCGAGCGAAGTTCGAACGATTTGGACAACCGTGTCACCCGATTTAAATTTCTGAGAGAGGTAGTGACAATATTGGGTCTCAAGTTTTTATGTCTTTAAAAACATGCACATTTAATGGCACTATATTTTTCTTATTAATGACAACGTTGTAGCCGACGAGGTGATGATCATATGGCACGAACAATTACGTTGAGAGCAAGAGATGATCGACTTAGGGTAATGACATGAAACATTGAGGTGATGAACAAACTATCTTTTATCGGTTTAGGGTTTAACTTTTAATTTTAATATTAATTTTTTTTATTGGTGTGGTTAGGCTAGTACGTATAGATATGGTTGTAAATTTGTATATCGTTGACTTAAATCTAATAGAGTGGTACATATAAAACTATAAATTTAATTTATATTTAAGTATATATGTATGTGTAAGTGTTAGTGCATGCATCTGTCGACTTCGTCTTGTATCGAGTCTTGTACTAGATAGGTTAGATCAAGGTACGTTGTACGAGATAATAGGGAAGTTTTAGTTTGAATTAGGGTGATTTCGCTTGAGAAGCAAATTCCGCTTGAAACGACATTGGTCAGTTTCAAGTAGAATCACTTCAATCCTTATTCCGCTTGAACTGGTGATGGTGTGTTTCAAGCGAAATCATAGCCCTATATATAGGGGTTAAAACCATACTACGCGCCGAAACGGCGTTTAAGTCGTTAAATGACGATGTATGCGATCTTTTAGGAAAACTGATATTATGGTCAGGTTTATATGACCATAATATGTTATTTATTATAACATGTCAGTAGGAAAAAGGTTTTATAAGAAAATCATGCTTTAAAACCATTTTGTGTGTTATAAGGGCATTATCGTCATTTAAGAACATAATACAAGCATTTGTGCATACACTCAGTTTATAATCTGAATTGATATCCCAAGTTATCCTAATTATGAAATTAAATCAGTAGGCAATGAGTTTGGTATAAGGAATTATGCTTAAAACCGATTTATGCGCCTAAAGGGCCTTTTGTTCACTTTAAAGCACACTTTACGCCATTATAAGTAAACTCAGTTTATGATCAGATTTGTAACATCTAAATATGTTAAACATGTTAACATATCAGTACCTAAGTTGCTTGAAAGCTTATTGGTGCCTAAAACCTTGTTTTTACTAAAAAGGGCATATTAGTCAAAGTACGGCATATTAACGAAAACTTGCATAAGACTTGGATTACTAGCATGATCGTGTAGTATAACCCCAGATGGCTATGCTACATTATATTATGATTATAACGGAACCTAAAATCAGTATCATGCTAGTCTAATTCGGATTATAACAAAAAGTCAATGTAGAAGTCAAACTACGCGACTTTCGGTTGCGAACCGACCCTAAACTCAGAATTGTCGGGTTGAACATGCCTAAACATGTTCTAATAGTAATTACCAAGTTATTAGAGTGTTAAAATATAATTTATAACCTCTGCATCATTGGTTTTAATTATTATTTATATTTCTGTCCAGTTTGACTTTTTAATTAAATAGTTTGACCCGACAATTAACTAAGCAAATGAAAGAATTTGGAGGTGCCCTTTTAAGGGTTAATCACCTACCTAACTATGGTCACATAACCACATTCATTTCGAACAGTGGCTGGACCATTTGAGATTAAACCGAAAGTCAAAGTTAATTTACGATAATTTTGACTTTTCGGTTTTTAAACTAAAAACTGAACTATGGAAGGGGGCTAGGACTCTTACAAAAGGTCCTAGCTATCTTTTCTACAAACTTGAGTCCCCTTTCAGATCAGGAAGCTCCAGAATGAGAGGAGAAGGAGAAGGAATTGAAATGAGCAAATGAAAGTGTTGAAGAACACTTCTATTTATAGGTGGAGAGGATTTAGGAGATCACTCTAGGTGTTTAGAGGCTTCTTAAGATAATTACACGTGCCCCCATACGTGTTACAAACAGGCAACAAGCCCATAGATCCAGTGACTGTACAAGCTGTTAAATCAATCAAAAGTGTGTTTAAAGTGAAGAACTAGCTGTTTCTAAGTCTGTTTCTTGTTTTCCGCACCTAAAACAGATCAAAACTCCTCTGAACGACTCGTTTGGGTCAACTACATGATCCTACAACTGGTATCAGAGCTCAGGAGGAGGAGTTCTGCAGAATTCAGCTGAATTTCATCGAGATTTCTTACTTCTACACCTTCTTTTTTCATTTTGAAAAATTTTTCACGGTCAAAATCGGCTCAATTTTTCACAGATTGTGTAAAAGTACATATTAACAAAGCCTTGAAAGAATTGGATTTGTTGGTGCAGTTGTCTGTCGACTTCATCTTCGTTCGAGT
Source organism: Helianthus annuus (assembly GCF_002127325.2). NCBI lineage: Eukaryota > Viridiplantae > Streptophyta > Magnoliopsida > Asterales > Asteraceae > Helianthus > Helianthus annuus. The sequence goes on along the minus strand of NC_035443.2, from coordinate 128,985,826 downwards.
CTTAGTATAGAACTGTTTGTATAGTGCACGGAAATCGAGGATATGTGAATTAGTGCTGATTCCGCTCGAAATGACACAATGTCATTTCAGGCGAAATCACAACATATCCTAATTCCGCTCGAAGAGTCTGTTGCTGATTCCGCTCGAAAACGTATTGTCTGATTCCGCTTGAAATGCATGTGCATGTTCAAGCGGAACCCCTTAGCCTATACAAAGGTCAGTTGGGGCAGAATCAGAGTTCAGTAGTTCACTTCTGTTTTCCGACACCGAGGTGCTGTCGAGGTGTCTCCGAGTCTGTAATTGCTTCCAGATCAATACAAGAGACAATAAATAGTATTTTCAGTGTTTAATAAGCTAAACAAAGACAGAATCAATGAATTCCGCCTCTGATTCTGTCTGAGCACTCTTCTGATCGACTCGTTAGGTCGTTTCATGATCCTACATGTGGTATCAGAGCTTAGGAGGAAGAGTTCTTACCGTTTAGCTCGTTTTCGCTGGAAAAATTCTTGTTTCTACACCTTCTTTCATCATTCCAGAAATTTTTAACGGTCAAAATCAGTTCAAATTTTCACAGACTGTATAAAATTGAACATTAACAAACCCTGGAAAGTTTCACAGCTAAAATCGGACTAAAAATGGACAAAATGGACCCCCAAACTGATTCCGCTCGAACTGGATAGTTTCTGATTTCGCTCGAACTGTAGAAGCGGAATCAATGATTCCGCTCGTATTCTGAGGTTCCGCTCGAAATTTGTCAGTGATTCCGCTCCGGTGGAAAAATGTGATTTCGCTCGAGGATTAACTTCTTATTTCGCTCGAACCTAAAACTGTGACTCCGCTCGAGTGAATCATCCTGATTTCGCTCGAGACTTACCATTCCGCTTGAAACATTTTCAAGTGAAATCAATCATTTTGTTCATAGGTGTGATTCCGTTTCAAAGGGTATTATTCTTGAAAACTCTTATTCCGCTTGAAAGTACATTTGCGTGAAATTTGTCGGATTCGGATTGGAAAATGGCAAAAATGTTTGATGAGAAGGAAAATGATTTTATTGAAAGGTTAAATAGTGGTTATAGCTGGTTTTGAATGAGCATATATGAAAAAGATGATAAGAATATTTGGATGCTCAGACTTAAGAATTTTGCATGTCAAAAGGATGAAACAGTGAAAGAGATGGAAAGAAGATTTGATCACTTAATAGACAAATTAAAAATGTTTGAGATAAAGCTGACAAATGCTGAAAAAATATCAAAGTTTGCAGATGCATTACCTGCTGAATGGGATGATGTTTTGAGAAAATTAAAACAAGAGCCTAAATTTTCAAAATTATATCCATCTGAGTTCATCAATAAACTTCAAACACTTAGTGATGAAAATTTTAAAAAGAAGAAAACATTGATGAATAAGATAAAAGGGAATCTAGATGTATTGAGTTGGGAAATCTAGATAAAGTAAATTTGGATGTAATTACTGAAATAGATAGAAGAATCTGTATATGTTTTGCTGCACAACGAAACATGAAATATGACTATAAGAGAGGATGTTATATTGATGAAAATTTAAATCCGCTTGATTTTGTTAAAATCGTTTGTGCAGGGAACATACAAGACAGAATCAAAGGAAATCACAAAGAATGAAGAATCTGTGAATTTTGAATCCTCAAGTTCTGAATCAGTGTGCTTTAAATGTGATAAACTTGAGACTGAAAATGGCAAACTCTTGAAGGATGCGGAAAGTTTGACATTGGAAGTCAAGAAGTTGAAAAATGAGAAGCAAACTAATGATAAACAGATTCTTATTTTGCAGGGAGCTTGTGAGAAACTAAAATCTGAAAATGTTAAACTGTTAAGTGACTTGAACAGTTTGACATTAGAAAACAAGGTTTTGAAAGAAAAAGAAAAAGAGTTTGAAAGTAAAAAAGAAATCTTCAGAAAATGAAGATTTCTGGATAAAGCTAGAAAACAAAAATTTGAAAGCAAATGAAACAAGGTTTTAAGAACAGATAAAAGTTTTGGACAATGAAAAGTCTGTTCTTGAAAACATTAAGAATGAGAATGAAAAATCAATCAAGTCTCATCTTGAAAGAATATCTCAGCTTGAAAATGAAGCTGAGAATTCAAGAAATAAGATTGATGAACTTGAAAAGAAATTGAAAGGTTTTGTGACTTCATCAGAATTTTTGAAGAATCTTTGTCCAAAACAGATCAATTCTATTCCAATAAGTGACAATGTCACAAATTTTGATAAAGTCAAAATTGAAGATTGCGATGAGAAATCTGATGATGAAAATGAAAAAATTGAGAAAAAGAAATTGTTTTTGAAATTAAAAGAAAAGTTTCAGAAAACGAATTTGCATTCTACAGAAAAAGGTGAATGTTCAAAGCAGAAACCTTTGGAAAAGAATGTAAATTCAAAACAAAAAATGAAAAATAAGAAAATTATTCAAAAGGAAAATAAAAGTTCATCAGATCAATCATCCAATCGCAATCAACAATAAAAAAAACTGAAAAATGAAAACTCAAAAATAGTTGGTGATGAGTGGTGCAGGTTTGACCATAGTGCTTCAAAGCCAAATCTAGCTTTTAGGAGGAATGATGATTACCACAGAGCCAAACAATGCTATGATCTGAGCATCTGGTGTGAAAGTGGTAAATGGTATGATAACAGAGTGTGTTACACTTGTGGTGTGAAAGGACACATTGCTGTTAACTGCCAGATTTGGAGTTTTAAGACGAGAAGATGCTTTAACTGCAATATCATAGGCCACATTGTCAGAGATTGCCCAATGAGATCAAAGGAAAGATCGAGGGCTGAATCTTAGAAATTGACAAAGAAACCAGTCACTGTCAAGCCCAAAGAACAGAAGGTTCAAGAACCTAAAGTTCAAGAAAAGAAAGTGAAGCTTTCTCAGGGGCAGAAAGACAGACTGAGGAAGAAGAGGAAGAAGGCCAGAGAGTATCTCGAGAAGATTTTGTCCTCGGGTACATCTGGAAAAGCAGATGAAAGTTCTGATAAATCGTCTTGCTCTCCAAAGAACGACAAATCAAGCAAAACCAATTCATCAGATACAAATCTGAGGACAGAATAGAGAAAGAAGAAGAAGGAAATGGTTGGCGATGAATCTGTTTCTTCGGAAACAAAGGAGCCATGTGTTGGCGATGAATCTGGCTCATCAAAGTCAGACAAGCCACACTCAGGCAATGATTCTGGTGTGTCAAAACCATAAAAGCCATTTGTTAAGGTAAAAATTGAGAATTCAGGTTTAACAATGGATGATGCAAATTTTCCACCATTGTTGAACAAGAATTCGAAATCACCCAAGGACCGTCAGGCTTGGGTGAATCTGTTCAAATATAAAAACCTGACTTGCCGGAACTCCCAGGTTGGTAAGTGTGGAGTAGGTATTGGCACCTTGAGAATTCAACCAACAGATGGTAATTGGTTGATAATGTTTGATAGTTGATTTTACAAATGGTTCAATCATCGATTCTACAAGTGGTTAATCAAGGTCATTAAGTTGAACTTGATTTAACTGTCATTCAAAAGATTGGTAAACAATGTGATGAAATAACCCCAAACCTACAAGTGGTTGATAAACGAACTTATTTTCCGGAAAAAACCATTCTGATTAAAACAAACTTAAGTGTTTTGAAATCTTAATGGGAAAATAGTTTGTTGTGAGGGGGAGTTCTGATTGTTTATGCCAAGTGGATGGAGAATTGAGGCAATTCGATATCAGTTGTCATGTTCTTGTACAGTTTATTTTCAATTTCTGTAAATGTTTTTTGAATTTTAGGGGGAGTAAGAAATTTTCAGAAGATCCAAAAACATTAGAAAATCTGAAAAAGACAAAAACATGATAAAGTGAAAAATGAGTTTTTGTTGCATAAAAGAGGAAATGATAGTACATCAGTGGACTATCACAACATGCTAAACAAATGTAAAGTTAAAAAGTGATAAACAATCTCACTGTAGATGTGTCAGTAGGTTTTTACACATTTAGTAAATTGTAACGAGATATAAACCTAAATTTTAAACTTGCTTAATTCGTGGGGAACAACTTCTTGGATATATAGGTAACCCCTGAAATCTTGTTTTAAAGGTCCATCTTTCTGAGATACTAGGTCTTTATACTCAGTGATATCTGGGGTATTATACCGGGACTTCTGCTGAATGGAAATTCTGACCTAGTCCCTGTATAATACTTTCTGCAAATTGCTTGAAACATAGCAAAAGCCCTCAGAAAAAATGATTAAACAATAAAATTGATAATCATTGCTGTTGAAGAAAAGTTCCTCTAAAGGGGACACACCAAAAGTCGAAGCCGTCATCTCTCTGCGTATACCGAAGTATCGACCTGAGCTCTCACGGCCCTCGCAATTTAACCCTTTTACAGATATCATCTGTGGTATACTCACCTGTAAGACTGAATATTGGGATCTGGATATGGGAGTATATTCAAGTGGTGGGACACACGAATAAGTTTAAGTAATAAATACACTAATAGCGTATCTCGAAACAGTTGAAATTTGTGTGAAAATTTAAGTGGACCAACATACTGACAATCTAGGTGAATTGTTTAGAACTTAAAATGAAATCAAGCTTAACGATGTTAGTGATATGTCTCAAAACTGATATGATCCTCTTCCACGAACTCACAAAATATTGTCTGTAAATATTTCATTTATGCATTTTCTTTTATTCAAAAATCCAAGAAAAAAAATTGGTGTGTTTTAGCATATTTTGAAAAATCCAAAAGATTTTCGACAACTGATGTTCAAAAACTGATTTTCAAAATTCAAAAGGCTAAACATGATGAACAGTTGGGTTGGATAATTGATTTGAAATGTTTAAAATGATTCTTTAAATTGAATCAGATGTTAGAATATTTCAAATTTGAGAGATTTTCAAATGAGAAAATTTGTTTATGAGTGTTTGAAGATGTGTAGGTGATGGAAAGGTTTCTTATCCTGTTGCTTCGAAAAGCCAGGAGATGTATCAGAACCTGTGAAGAGCTTAATCAGAGAAAAAGCCAGGATATAATTTCAAAGGTGATAACAAATTCCAGACAGCGATCCCAGCTTGGTGAAAGGGGGAGTCTGACGAGAGTTAGAGCCAGAGAAAGATCAGGGTACATGATTCCAGGAAGAATTTCTGAAGAAGACCGATCAAGATTGAAGAGTCGTCATGTTGAAGACTCTCATTGAAGATTCCGTCAACATTCAAGGGGGAGTCTGTTGGTGCAGTTGTCTGTCGACTTCATCTTCATTCGAGTCTTAGTATAGAACTGTTTGTATAGTGCACAGAAGTCGAGGATATGTGAATTAGTGCTGATTCCGCTCGAAATGACACAATGTCATTTCAGGCAAAATCACAACATATCCTAATTCCGCTCGAAGAGTCTGTTGCTGATTCTGCTCGAAAACGTATTGTCTGATTCCGCTTGAAATGCATGTACATGTTCAAGCGAAACCCCTTGGCCTATATAAAGGTCAGTTGGGGCGGAATCAGTGTTCAGTAGTTCAGTTCTGTTTTCCGACGCCGAGGTGCTGTCGAGGTGTCTCCGGGTCTGTAATTGCTTCCAGATCAATACAAGAGACAGTAAATAGTATTTTCAGTGTTTAACAAGCTAAACAAAGACAGAATCAATGAATTCCGCCTCTGATTCTATCTGAGCACTCTTCTAATCGACTCGTTAGGTCATTTCACGATCCTACAGGATTAAAATTCAAAGTAAAAATAGGAGAAATGAACCTTCGTCGCTTGAACGGATTAATTCTATTTTCGCTTGAGAGGTGATATTCCGCTAGACAATTTCAAACGAAATAAAGTATTTCGCTCCAAAGTACCTATTTCCGCTTCAAAGTTGAGGTTTCGCTTGAAAAGATTCAAGCGAAATTACTGATTTCGCTTCAAGACTTGTGATTCCGCTCCAAGATAGATTCCGCTTGAAAAGTTGATTGAGATTCCGCTTCAACTGACATTTCGCTTGAAATTGTGGTTTGCTTATTTCGCTTGAAAGGATTGTCTGGTATTCCGCTTGAACTGTATTGGTTATTTCGCTTGAACAAGAATCATGAGTGAAGAGTTTTACAATGCGTTCGCCACATCTCCGACTACTCCGACTTCCATTGCTCAGAACATGAATTTGGAAAATGAGACTGGAACGTTACAAAAGCCCCCGAAGCTAATGAGCATTGAAGAGTATTTCGGAAGGAAAGACAGATTCAAAAATTGGGTTCAGGCTAACCATCTGAGATCATGGGAATGTATTCTGAAGAAGTATGTTCTACCAAGCACAGATCTGCAAGTTATCAAAGAACTCTCGGAATTCACTGACACAGAACGAGAGATGTACAAAGCTAAAAAAATGATGATCAATCTACTTCAGCAAGCCATCAAAGAAGACATATATATATTGCTTCAGCACGACAAAACTTCAAAATCAATTTGGGATAATCTTAGAGTCAAGTTTGAGGGTAGTGAAAATATGATTAAAAGCAAAAAGGCACTGCTCAAGAAAGAATTTGATCTTTTCTCTAGTTTGCCCGGGGAAGATACAAAGAAGTTAATCGAAAGATATTGCCACTTTGTACGATCTATGTCCATGCTGAGCATTACCAAAGATCGTGAAGAATGGGTTGACAAGTTAGCTGACGCTTTACCTTAGAAAGAGTGGGGTACTTATTTGATGATTCTGAAGAATACTGGGGTTTATGATGGGTTAACAATTTCTCAGTTTATTGAGAAGATTGAGGGTCAAGATTTGGAACAGCAAAAGATTGCGAGGATGAATAGTCCGAGTGGTCAACAAGATGTGAAAATGTACTACAAAGGTAAGGTTCCAGAGGTTGAAAGAAGCCCAAAGATACAAACTGCGTTTAGTGCTGGAGACTCGTCTGAAAAAGTTGATCAAAGTTCAAACAAAAACAGTGGATTCTCTTCATATCCGAGTGTTAATCCAAAAGATACAACATCAAGCTTTCAGCATCAAAGTTCTAAAAGTGGAAATGGTTATGTGATACAATGTAACATTGCTTTGAATCTTCCTGATGGTCAAAGTTTCTCTGAAGAAGTTGCGAAAGATCACATGGCATTACTTGGTTCCGTGCTATTATCTTATGAAGGTTTAGTTGCAGGGAGGATCGGGAATCCTATGCTAACAAAGGAGGATTACGATCAGATAGACGCTGAAGAAATGGAACTAATGGACATCAAATGGTGTCTAGCGAGTGTTCTAAGAAGAGCTGAAAAATTCAAGCTGATTACTGGAAGAAATGACTTTCTTGATGCACATGTTTCCACTTTAGGTTTTGATAAATCTAAAGTTACTTGTTTTCGATGCTGGGAGAAAGGTCATTTCAAGAGGGAATGCAAGAACAGAGAAGCAAGTGAAGTTCAGAATCCTTTCGGAAAAGATGATTACTACCGGAAAGCCATTTATCAACAGGTTGGTCAACAACAACACCAAGAACCACAGTTGGCTCACGGCAGAAAAGTGATCGAGGATTCAAAGAGAGCATGTCTAGTGAATCAAGAAAATTTTGACTGGAACAAATACATATCCTCCGACAGCAAAGCATGCTTAATCAATCAGGATGATGAAAGGTTACCTGATAGCTTTAGCTGGGATATGTTTGTTGATGAAAAAGGAGAATTCAAAGCTTTTATTGCTAAGATAGTGAAAGAACCAGATATGTTTACCACATGGATGAAATCTATCGGTGAGACTGTGAAGAATCAAGAAGAAAAGTCTGTTTCATCTGATGAAAGCTCACAAGGTTCAGATGGAAGTTCAGAAAGAGAAGCTGTCTTTGATCAAACACCATCTGATTCTGGTTCTTCGGATGATAATTCTGAAAAATCAATTGAGTTCGATCAATCATCGATTGATGACAGCAGTGATGATGAAGAAGAAAAACATATTAATGTTGCAAAATCTTATCTATCTCCTGAAAGTTTTCATTTTTATTTTGCAGATCGCTTGGAGAAGCTAAAGGAGAAACAAGCTGCAAAAGAACAAAAGAAAATAAAGTCTGAAAGTGTTGATCGAAAAGATGAGACTGTTCAAAATGAAGAAGTTAAAAGTGCTGCTGAGAAGATTGTTGAAACAGAGAAGGTAGTTGATGCAGAAAAGGTGGTTGAAGTTGAAAAAATCATCGAAGTAGAAAAGATTGTGGAAGTCATCAAGCCTTGCACAAAGTGTTTAGAACCATGCAAGGAATGTGCAGCCAAAGAAGAAAAGTTGGCTGAGTATGAAAAGATGTAGGAACAATTACTGTTCAACCTCAACTATGTGAAGGAATCTTATGATGTTTTGAACAAAACAGTAACTGGTCTTCAAAGGACAAATTCTGAAAGAGAACAAGCATTAACCATGATGAATGCTGTGATGATGACAAAACAGAAAGCTATCAATTTCTACATCGAAGAGAGTGCAAAATGGAAACAAGAGTTTGAAACCGAGAAAATTGAGAATGAGAGAATCAGACGATTATTACAGAGTTATTCTAGTTCTGATTATCTTATTGATCGAATTTATCCAACTGTTGCAGGTTTCGAAGCTTTCCAAGATGACAAGCCAAAGAAGAAGGATACTGGTAAGAAACCGACTGTTAGCTATAACAAGTGTCCGCCTCCGATCTGGGAAGGTTATTCTCCCAGAAAACCGAATGAGGAGCAACTCGAAAAGGCAGTCAATATAAAGTTAAAATCCGACACAACTGATGAATTACCAGAAAACATTGACGTCACTTTTACATCGTGTGACACTGATCATGAGTCTGAGTTAATCAAAAGGTGGTTGATCAGGTGTTGGATACTGATGAGTAGTCTGAGTCAAAATCTGAGTCTGGAGGTTCAAGTTCATCAGTCAACAGTCCAAAATCTTTGGTTAAACGGTCCTACAGTAAAGAGTTTTGTTATCAAAATCGAACTTGAATGATGAAACATTCGAAGTAGTATATACTTTGAATGATTCAGACAAATTATATTCTGATAAAGAGTTTCCAATAAGAAGTGTTCGTTTTGAAATGATCAAAAAGGTTTTCAAAATGACAGAAATTAATATTTCTGAAATAAAAGATTTAAATCTTACTGGAAAACCTAAAAAATACACTTCAAGAGTTCAACAGCGTTTAAACAAGAAAAAGGGTTACAATTCTGGTTCTGGATTTCAAAAGAAACCAAACCATAATGGTAATTTAAAAAAGAAAGGTCTTGGTTTTATTCCATCAGAAAATTATAAAAATGAGAAAAATTCTAAAACAAAAACAGAATTTTGTTTCAGGTGGAAGTGCTGAAGAAGAACAGAAGAAACCGTTCTGGAAACAATCAAACCAAGAGTTTCTTGCTGAGAAGAAAAGGAAAGGAACTGGAGTTTTTCATCCAAAAGAAACTCGAACATGTTTTAAATGCAATGAAGCTGGTCACATTGCATGGAATTGTCCAACAAATGCTAAAACCAAACAGGGGGTTTCTAAAAAACTTAAAGAAAAAGTTGTTGACGTTGAACCACCAACCGAGAAACTTAAAATTTTTTAAAATTCTACCTATGAAGTTGGTGAGTGTTCAAAGAAAAATTTTTACAAAAAGAAAGCCAAGAACAATCAAGTGTGGGTTGTTAAGAAGTCTGATGAGAAAGTTGGTGATGAATCTGGTTCCACAAAGCCAGAAGAGCCAGATGTTGAGGTGAAAGAAGAAAAATCAGTGTCTTCAGTGAATGATGATGATTTTCCATCACTGAAGATTGAGAAAGTTAAACAGAAAGTTGGTAAGGTTGAGATCTCAGATCAATTTTATTCTCAGGAAAATGAGTTTGATGTCTAGAAAACATTCAATGGGGATGTTAAGAATTTTTTTTGGGAAAATCATCGAGGGAAAAGCCAAAGGGGTTAAAGATTTTTATGCAACAAAGAAAGCGACTTATAACCCAACTGTGCAAGAGTTAAAAACATGGTTGGTCAGACTTGGGTGGAAATTCTTTTCCCTTAAAAAATCTGACTATGTCAGAGATCCCAAGTTTGTAATCGTGGATCAGGAATCGGCATCATTCTTGTTAATTTTGATTAAGTGAATGAAGTTTAATGATTGATAGATTTTTACAGGTTAAGTGTGACTATGCCGGAGCTTCCAGGTGGGTAAGTGTGAAGCAGGAATCGACATCTTTATTGGTAACATGAATTTGTGTAGATGTGTCATTCCTACATATGGTCTGAAAAGTGACTATATCCTACAAGTGGTAAATCAGGGACATTTAGTTGTACCTGTATTTCCTACAAGTGGTACATAGGTTTGTTCTTACAAGTGGTACAAATGATTTATCAAAGTCATTAAGTTGAACTTGATGAAATCTTCATACAAGTGATTGATGAACAATGTGATGAAATGACCCCTAACTTACAACTGGTAAAATCAACAAAACTTATTTTCCGGAAAAATCATTTTGATTAAAACAAACTTAAGTGTTTTGAAATCAAATTGAGAAAATAGTTTGTTGAAAGGGGAGTTCTGATTGTTTATGCCTGGTGGATGGCGAATTGAAGCAATTTGATATCGGTTGTCATTTTTTGTATAGTTTGTTTTCAAAATTTGTTTCTACAAAGTGGGTCAAGAGCTTAGTTTGTTTTCAAATTTCTTTAAATGTGTTTGCATTTTAAGGGGAGTAAAAATTTCAGAAAATCCAAAATCATTAGAAAATTTGAAAAACAACAAAAACATGATAAAATCAAAAATGAGTTTTGGTATATAAAAGTGGAAATGATAGTACATCAGTGGACTATTAATAATACGAATTATAATGTGAAATCCCACTAATTACTCTTTCCTTTATTTTATATTAATTGTGATTATTGTATTTCCATTGTTAATATGTAAATTGTGAATATATATAGAAGTCCTCCTCTCTGTCTAAATCATCAGAGAGTTTCTCTTGTTACATGGTATCACGCCAAATCACAGATCCTCCCCAATAATTCCCTCCCATCTTCTTCTCCATGGCCTCTTCCTCAGCCGATGGTACCCTCCCCATGGCCACCATCCTTCACATGATCACTCTCAAACTTTCCTCTTCCAATTATCTCCTGTGGAAAAATCAGATTCTCCCTCTTCTTGCCTACCAAAAACTGAGCGGCCATGTTGATGGCTCAATCACCCCCCGGCCGCCTCCATCTCCGCTGATGGTAAAGAATCTCCAAACCCTAAATATGCAGACTGGTTGGATGCTGACCAGCGTGCAATCTTGCTGCTTAACTCATCACTAACTGAAGAAGCGGTGGCGGAAGTTTTAGGGTTAACCACTGCTCGTCAAATCTGGTTAGCCCTAGAATCAGCCTACAGCAATGCTTCCATTGAACGAATGCATCTTCTTCGTGACAGTCTTCATCAAATCTCCAAAGGTTCGGCCTCTGTCACTGACTTCAGCCACAAATTCAAAGCAATATGTGACCAATTGGCCGCCATTGGCTATCCCGTCACCGACACCGATAAAACCCATTGGTTCCTTTGTGGGCTTGGTTCTTCATTTGAGAATTTTTCTACTGCAATCATAACCAACAGAGATGTGCTTGCATTTAGGGATCTAGTAACTAAGGCTGAAAGTCATGAAAATTTTCTGCAAACTCTTCACCCCACTCCTGTTTCTTCTCCAGTTGCGTTCACAGCGAACCAGCAACGCTCTCGTGGCTCGACTTCATCTGCTGGTAAAGGACGGTCACCATCATTCTCTCGAGGCTCCAGATCTCAATCTCTCTCTCGTTGTTCACGTAGGCCTCCTCATTGTCAGTTATGTAGAACTGACTGGCATTATGCAAATAAGTGCCCACGCCTAGCCTCTTTTGCATCTGCTTCCACTCATGATGCTCATCTTGCTCAGGCCTTTCAAGCACAGTGCCACGTTACCACCGAAAATCCGGATTGGGTAGCCGACACCGGGGCCACCACTCACATGTCACCCACCACCGACTCCCTTCACGACACTGCTCCATATAAGGGTAATTCTCAAGTTGTCTTCGGTAATGGCAACTCTTTACCTATTTCTCATACGGGTCGATTTCCATTAAACAAAAACTTATCGTTAAAAAATGTCTTGGTTATTCCTAACCTAACCAAGAAACTTTTATCTATAAGTCAATTAACCACGGACTATCCTGTTGACGTCTTATTTTCGAAACCTTTCTTTACTATTCAGGACCGGAAAACAAGCCAACCTCTAGCTCAAGGTCGATGTGAAAACGGCCTTTATGTGCTTCGGGATGGGAATCGCGCATTCGTAGCATCGGTCTCTCAAAATAAAGCTTCCTTTGAAATATGGCATAACCGTTTAGGTCATGTCGCTTTTGATACGCTTTCTGTTTTGAATAAACGTGGTTGTTTGTCTATTACCTCTATTTTGCCTAAACCTATTGTTTGCTCTCCGTGTCAACTTGCAAAAGCTCATAAAATGCCTTTTGATTTGAATGAAAAACGTGCATCAAACCCATTGGATCTTGTTCATTGTGATTTGTGGGGTCCTTCACCCATTGTGAGTGCTGATGGGTATAAATACTATGTTGTATTTGTTGATGATCATTCGCGGTTCTCATGGCTTTATCCACTTAAAACAAAAAATGAATTTTACGCCATTTTGTCCACTTTCCTACGTTTAATTCAAACACAATTTTCAAGGAAAGTAAAGGTGTTCCAAAGTGATGGTGGAACCGAGTTTGTAAATCAACACGTACGAAAAATTTTTGATGAAAACGGCACCTTCCATCGCCTCTCATGCCCTTATACCTCTCCTCAAAATGGTAGAGCCGAGAGGAAGCACCGGCATATAGTCGAGACATGCTTGGCTATGTTATTCCATGCTCGTGTTCCGGCAAATTATTGGTTTGAAGCCTTTAGTTCCGCCACACATATCATCAATCGGTTACCATCTAGTGTCTTACATAACAAGTCACCATTTGAAATCTTGTTCTCTACCTTACCAACATACACCAATTTTCGGGTTTTTGGATGTCGAGTATACCCTTATCTCCGTGATTATGCACCACACAAGCTAGCCCCTAGAAGTATTCCATGCATCTTCATGGGTTATGCTACTCAATACAAAGGGTACAAATGTCTAGATCCGCAAACCTCTCGCATGTATGTAACCCGCCATGCCCGTTTTGACGAAAACTCGTTCCCGTTCAATGGCCAATCTTCCTCCACTGATTTGTCTACTCTTTTACTTACAACCTATGAGGAAGAAAATATACCATACAATTCTTCACCTACATACTCTCCCACTCAAAATACAAACGCCTCTACTCATTCTTCCCCACATACTTCCCCATATTGCCCTTTGTGCAAAGATGACACTTCTACCAGATCACCCAACCCCACCAACACACCATCCCCACCCTTCACGGTTCACATAGAACCTGTTACAAACCAGGCCCAACCTGCTACAGCCCAGGCCCAACCTAATTCAGTCCAAGCCCAATTGGACACGCAACCTGATACAATCCAGGCCCAACATAATACAGCCCAAGCCCAATCTGATACCACCCAATCTGACCCGATTCACTCAGCTTCCATCGATTCGGCCCAATCCTCTTCAGTCCATCCTATGGTCACCCGGTCAAAGGATGGTATTTTTAAACCCAACCCCAAACATCAAGCCCACCTGGTCGATGTCATGCAACACAATCTTTATTCTGTGCTTTTTGCTGCTACTGATCCTAAAGGTTTCCGAACCGCGTCAAAAAATCCCAAATGGTTGCATGCAATGCAGGAAGAAATTCTTGCTCTTCAGCGAAACAACACTTGGACTTTGGTACCGCGTCCTACAAACGCCAATGTAGTTGGTTCCAAATGGGTCTTTCGCACTAAATACCACTCGGACGGCTCGATTGATCGTCATAAGGCTCGGCTTGTGGCACAAGGCTTCACCCAAATTCCGGGCCTTGATTTTTCGCACACGTTTAGTCCGGTTGTTAAGGCATCGACCGTTCGCGTTGTTTTGTCCTTGTCCGTAATTAATTCTTGGCCACTTCACCAATTAGACGTGAACAATGCCTTTTTAAACGGTTCTTTGACAGAAACGGTTTACATGGAACAACCACCAGGATTCGTTGATTCTGCCTTTCCAAGTCATGTATGCAAGCTTCAAAAGGCCCTTTATGGTTTAAAGCAAGCGCCGAGAGCATGGTTCCAAAGGCTAAACTCATTTCTTGTTAGTTATGGTTTTACATGTAGTCGGGCCGACACTTCTTTATTCATTTTTAAGCAAGGGGATTATCTTATGTATCTACTTGTTTATGTAGATGATCTTATACTCACAGGTAACAAGTCCACCATGCTTATTAATTTTATCAAAAGGCTACATAATGAATTTGCCATCAAAGATTTGGGATCATTAAACTATTTTTTGGGTTAGGAAGTCATTCATACAAATGGTGGTTTGTTCCTTAGCCAAGCAAAGTATGCTCACGACATTCTTACTCGTGCCGGTATGGTTGATGCCAAGCCCATCCCCACACCACTTGCCACAAATGACTCATTCACATCCAAAGGTACTCCATACTCAGATCCTACTTTACATAGATCAATTGTTGGGGCTCTTCAATATCTAACAATTACTCGGCCAGACCTTGCCTATGCGGTAAACCAAGCATGCCAATTCTTACATGCTCCAACCGAACAACACTTTCAGTTAGTCAAGAGAATATTACGGTATGTTAAAGGCACTGTTTCACATGGTCTTGTGTTTCAACAAGCTAAGCGAACTACTATTTTGGGATACTCGGACGCCGATTGGGCGAGGTGCATTGAAACACGACGGTCCACGTATGGTTACTCCATCTTTTTAGGGGGCAACCTTGTATCTTGGAGTGCCAAGAAACAACCAACCGTTTCAAGATCAAGCTGCGCATCTGAATATAGGGCAATGGCAAACACCGCAGCTGAAATTGTCTGGATCACACATCTATTACGGGAACTTCATGCCCTTCCACCCGATCGACCTACGCTACTTTGTGATAACCGTAGTGCTTTGTTCATGAGTCAAAATCCCGTCTCTCACAAACGGGCCAAACACATCGACTTGGATTACCACTTTGTTTGTGAACTCGTCATGTCCGGCAAGCTTCATACTCGATTTGTTCCTACCAAGCTTCAACTAGCTGATATATTTACCAAAAGTTTGTCAAGACCTCAGTTTGAATACTTTCGGGAGCTACTACGTGTTTTTTCACCGCCGTTTCGCTTGAAGGGGGATAATAATACGAATAATGTGAAATCCCACTAATTACTCTTTCCTTTATTTTATATTAATTGTGATTATTGTATTTCCATTGTTAATATGTAAATTGTGAATATATATAGAAGTCCTCCTCTCTGTCTAAATCATCAGAGAGTTTCTCTTGTTACAACTATCACAACATGCTAAAGAATTGGAAGTTAAAAATGTGATAAACAATCTCATTGCGGATATGCCAATAGGTTTTTGCACATTTAGTAGATTGTGACGAGATATAAACCTAAATTTCAAACTTGATTATTTTGTGGGTAACAACTTCTTGGATATATGGGTAACCCCCGAAATCTTGTTTGAAAGGTCCCTCTTTCTGAGATACTAGGTCTTTATGCTCAGTGATATCTGGGGTATTATCCCCGGACTTCTGCTGAATGGAAATTCTGACCTAGTCCCCGCATAATACTTTCTGCAAATGCATGAAATAGAGCACCGCACTCAGCATAAAAAATGATGAAACATTGAAAAATATTAATCATGTGCTGTTGAAGAAAAGATCCTCTAAAGGGGACACACCAAAAGTCGAACCGTCATCTCTCTGCTGAACGGAAGTTCTGACCTGAGCTCTCACGGTTTCGCACCTAACCCTTTACAGATACCATCTGTGGTATACTCACCTCTAAGACTGAATATTGGGATCTGGATACGGGAGTATATTCAAGTAGTGGGACACATGAATAAGTTTAAATGCTTAAGACATTAACATCGTATCTCGAAACAGTTGAACTTTGTGTGAAAATTTAAGTGGACCAATATACTGACAATTTAGGTGAATTGTTTAGAACTTAAAATGAAATGAAGCTTAACGGTGTTGGTGATATGTGTCTCGTAAACTGATATGATCCTCTTACACAAACTCACCAAAATAGTGTCTGTAAATATTTCTTTACTGCATTTCTCTTATTACAAAATCCAAAAAGATTTTTGATGTGTTTTAGCATAAATTTTGAAAACTACAAAAAGATTTTCGATGTGTTTTAGCATAAATTTTGAAAAATACAAAAAGATTTTCGACAACTGATGTTGGAAAGCTGATTTTCAAAGTTCCAAGTGCTAAACATGACGACATTTTTGTGAGAAGGAGTATGTGCTTGAAAAACAATTATGTTTTGATCAAATCTACAAGTGATTCATCAAGTTTAGAGTTAAATTTGAGGAAGAGATTGTGCAGGTGTAAGTCTGAGCCAGGTTGATCGATCCTGAGAAGCTTGTGTTTGACGAGCCAGGTTTCGATACCTGAGGATTCTATGAACAAAGTGTGAGCCAGGCAAAGATCTTGAATTTGTGAAACCCAGATTACGATCCTGAAGCTGATGATGCTGATGAACTAAAGGAATGCCAGCACATCGTTAGGGGGGGGGGGTCTGAAGACATACAAGAGAAGATAGAAAGAGAAAAGGCCAAAGACTGATCAAGACTGAAGTTGCAAAGACTCGACACCGTAAGACTCGTCAACATCTGAGGGGGAGTCTGTTAGTGCATGCATCTGTCGACTTCATCTTGTATCGAGTATTGTACTAGATAGGTTAGATCAGGGTACGTTGTACGAGATAATAGGAAATTTTTTGTTTGAATTAGGGTGATTTCGCTTGAGAAGCTAATTCCGCTTGAAATGACATTGGTCAGTTTCAAGCGGAATCACTTCAATCCTTATTCCGCTTGAACTGGTGATGGTGTGTTTCAAGCGAAATCGTAGCCCTATATATAGGGGTTGGAGCGAAATCAGATGTAACATTTCCTGAAAATCATACCGATGTGCTGCCTGTTTATCCAGTGACTGTACAAGCTGTTAAATCAATCAAAAGTGTGTGTAAAGTGAAGAACTAGCTGTTTCTAAGTCGGTTTCTTGTTTTCCGCACCTGAAACAGATCAAAACTCCTCTGAACGACTCGTTTGGGTCAACTACACGATCCTACAGTAAGTGTGTATATACATAGGTGCGTGTGTATTATGTATAATTTATATTTGTGTATATATATATATGTGTGTGTGTGTATATATACATATTAATATATGTATGTGTATAGGTATACTAATTAAAATAATAATTCAAGCCGAACCGAGCCGAACGGACCTTCGCTCATGCTTGGCTCGTTTACAAACCGAACCGAGCAGAGTGGCTCGTTTACAATCGAGCGTCAAGTCGGGCGAGCATTTTCTGAGCAGTTTCCGAATGAGCGTCGAGCGAGCGACGAGCGGCGAGCGATTTGAACGGCCCTACATGCAATAACCTTAGCCATTTTTTAAGTTTTTGGCGTTTTAGACAATATGTGGCGTTTTAGACAATGTTTGGCGTGTTAAGTTTTGTTCTCATGTTCTACTTTTATAATGACTTTTTTTTCCCGCGCATGTAAGATGCAGTCCTATAAAGTGACAGGTAATTATCGCGTTTTTGAAAATATAAATAAATTCAATTCCCTATGTATTGGCTTTTAATATAATAAATGTTAGTAATTATGTCTCCGTCGCTTCATTTTACTGTTTGCAGTTACTGTGTTTTATTTCAGATTCATCTGTTTATGGCTGTAACACGTCCCATCTTTACGGCTGTAATTATGGCGTTTTGTATTTCCAATGGCGTTTAGATAAAGATGGCACTTTGTTCTATTCTCTTGCACATTGTTTTATACTTTTTTTTAGATTTATTATAATAGTACTTGTCCAAAGTAATTTTATTATAGTTTGGTAGTTTGGGCGTTTTATGGTATGATGGCGTTTCACAAGCATTTGCCCGTTTGGAGTTTTATTACATTTTTTAGAGAATTAATGTATTTTTTGTTCTTAGCTGAAAATTACGTAACAAACAATAGAAAAATAAAATTAAAAAAAAAACAAATAGAAGCAATTTATGATCCAAATCTTCACTGTCATCAGTCTCTTTCTTCTTTTGAAACTACAAGAACTGTGTATCAGTGGTGATTTACAAAGGGAGAATTCGAATTCATAAAACCCTATTCTCTCTCTCCTTAGGCGATTTCTGTTCTTCATGAAACCCTAGCTTTTTCTTTGTGATCTTTTGTATAACGGTCTGTTATTTGAGGTTTGATTCTTCAACAGCTATTACGAACTAGTTAGCAATAGTGATCGATTTGAAACTAGGGTTCCTGTTTTTGTTTTTCTTTTTCCAATCGCCGCCTTAGGATTCAATTCGAAATCCTGATTTATTACATTGGCTGTTATTGATTGCGATTAACTGAGTTTAATTTAGCTAGATTGATACGCCTTTCTAATCAGTTAAGGATTGAAGATTGATCCTAGTGTCACACCCCGATATTTCCACATATTACCGGTGGGCCCGGTGGGGAGTATCGGGACGTAGTTGATATCATCATGGTTAATCATACACAGAATAGCACAGCGGAAGTCTTGGAATATAAAATATTATTACAAACTCAAATGTCTGAAAATATCAAGTATTTATTATAGACGAGCCTGTAATATCAAATCCACAGGAGGATCATTACAGAATGTATAAAATGAAGCTTAGCAGACTTTATGGCATCTTTAAGGATTTGCAAGATCCTCTTTTACAACACCGAGCAACTCCCAGCCTATTACGAGTAGTACCTGCCACTTAGTCTTTTGAAAGTACGTCAGTTTTCACTGGTAAATACAATTAACTGACTCTTTTGAAAAGAGTTTATGAAAATTGATTTAAGTGCACATGGCACAAATCATCTATAACTTGGGACAATTATTTAAAGATAATCTTGTATACAGATTTACATATTTGTCATACATATGGGGCCGGTTTGGAATCCGGTCATGATTAACCAACTCACCACTTATAGAACCCACAAATGAGTTATCCCCAATATGTGGGTTTATATATATCTAGCATTTGCATCTGTCAGGTGTATGCCTGCACCCCGTGCATTGGTTGTGGCCATTTTCAAATGAAATGAGCCGAGGATATCCAGGACACGGTCGAATTAACCCCTAATGTTTATGTTATCAAACAAGACAGATTAAAACGGGTTATGTAAATTTATTAATCATAATCCGATTAAATGATTTCATACCCGACCAAGTGGTATTATTATAATACCATATCCCAAGCCCGTATAAGGGAAAATAAGTTAAAAGTATTTACCCGAGCTAATACTTGATTCATAGCAAAATAACTCAGTCATATCCAATCTATCTAAATGCAGGTAGCTTTTACCGGGTGGCTCTAGTCTGGAGTGATGGTAATATATAACCAATTCAAAATGCTAACGGTCTTATTTAAGTCGTAGACTTAGACCGGCTAGCTTAAAGTTTCTAAAACGGTACGACACGCTAGATTAAGCGATGACCAGAATAGAATGTGGTTTAGACCCGACAAGTTTGGATACTTGTATAATATGGTAAACTAAACACATTCTGGATTTTGAAGTTAAAATGATAAGGTTAAACCCGTTTTGGCAAAATTACATAAACTAGTTACATAAGTCTAACCGTACGCGCATAAGCGATAACGAGTAACCAGATGAGTCATGAACAAGTTCCATATGCCAATATACTTTAAACCAATTATAATATCAGTGGAATATTAACTTATAAGCCCGTTTAGGTTTTAAAATCAAACTATGCCCCAAAAGGGCATTTTGGTCATTTTATGTTGTATAAAAGGAACTTGGGTGCAATTTGATGTTACGATCATAAATATTATTTTAAAACACTTTATTTATGATATAATATAAGTATGATATCAAACACATGTGTGTTTCATAGTTTAAAACCAAACTATGCTCCATATGGGCATTTTGGTAATTTCACATATAGTCTTGAAGGCTAATTTGGGAATCTGAGTTTATGACATATACCTACTGTAAAAATATTTAAAATGAGTTATGAAATCAGTAGGTAACAAGTCTTGGTTGGTAGTTATGGTTTAAAACCATACTACGCGCCGAAACGGCGTTTAAGTCGTTAAATGACGATGTATGCGATCTTTTAGGAAAAATGATATTATGGGCAGGTTTATATGACCAAAATATGTTATTTATTATAACATGTCAGTAGGAAAAAGGTTTTGTAAGAAAATCATGCTTTAAAACCATTTTGTGTGTTATAAGGGCATTATCATCATTTAAGAACATAATACAAGCATTTGAGCATAAACTCAGTTTATAATCTGAATTGATATCCCAAATTATCCTAATTATGATATTAAATCAGCAGGCAATGAGTTTGGTATAAGGAATTATGCTTAAAACCGATTTATGCGCCTAAAGGGCCTTTTGTTCACTTTAAAGCACAATTTACGCCATTATAAGTAAACTCGGTTTATGATCAGATCTGTAACATCTAAATATGTTAAACATGTTAACATATCAGTACCTAAGTTGCTTGAAAGCTTAATGGAGCCTAAAACCTTGTTTTTACTAAAAAGGGCATATTCGTCAAAGTACGACATATTAACGAAAATTTGCATAAGACTTGGATTACTAGCATGATTGTGTAGTATAACCCCAAAGGGTTATGCTACATTATATTATGATAATAACGGAACCTAAAATCAGTATCATGCTAGTCTAATTCGGATTATAACCAAAAGCCAATGTAGAAGTCAAACTACGCGACTTTCGGTTGCGAACCGACCCTAAACTCAGAATTGTCGGGTTGAACATGCCTAAACATGTTCTAATAGTAATTACCAAGTTATTAGAGTGTTCAAATATAATTTATAACCTCTGCATCATTGGTTTTAATTATTATTTACATTTCTGTCCAGTTTGACTTTTTAATTAAATAGTTTGACCCGACAATTAACTAAGCAAATGAAAGAATTTGGAGGTGCCCTTTTAAGGGTTAATCACCTACCTAACTATGGTCACATAACCACTTCCATTTCGAACAGTGGCTGGACTATTTGAGATTAAACC
This sequence comes from Helianthus annuus, assembly GCF_002127325.2. NCBI lineage: Eukaryota > Viridiplantae > Streptophyta > Magnoliopsida > Asterales > Asteraceae > Helianthus > Helianthus annuus. Next base: position 128,964,679 of record NC_035443.2, on the reverse strand, counting down.
GAAAGTCAAAGTTAATTTACGATAATTTTGACTTTTCGGTTTTTAAACTAAAAACTGAACTATGGAAGGGGGCTAGGACACTTACAAAAGGTCCTAGCTATCTTTTCTACAAACTTGAGTCCCCTTTCAGATCAGGAAGCTCCAGAATGAGAGGAGAAGGAGAAGGAATTGAAATGAGCAAATGAAAGTGTTGAAGAACACTTCTATTTATAGTTGGAGAGGATTTAGGAGATCACTCCAGGTGTTTAGAGGCTTCTTAGGATAATTACAAGTGCCCCCATACGTATTACAAACAGGCAACAAGCCCATAGATCCAGTGACTGTACAAGCTGTTAAATCAATCAAAAGTGTGTTTAATGGGAAGAACTAGCTGTTTCTAAGTCTGTTTCTTGTTGTCCGCACCTGAAACAGATCAAAACTCCTCTGATCGACTCGTTTGGGTCAACTACACGATCCTACAACTGGTATCAGAGCTCAGGAGGAGGAGTTCTGCAGAATTCAGCTGAATTTCATCGAGATTTCTTACTTCTACACCTTCTTTTTTCATTTTGAAAAATTTTTCACGGTCAAAATCGGCTCAATTTTTCACAGATTGTGTAAAAGTGCATATTAACAAAGCCTTGAAAGAATTGGATTAAAATTCACAGTAAAAATGGCAGAAATGGACCTTCGTTGTGATTTCGCTTGAACGGATTAATTCTATTTTCGCTTGAGAGGTGATATTCCGCTTGAAAATTTCAAGCGAAATCAAGTATTCCGCTCCAAAGTACCTGTTTCCGCTTCAAAGTTGAGGTTCCGCTTGAAAAGATTCAAGCGAAATTATTGATTTCGCTTCAAGACTTGTGATTCCGCTCCAAGATAGATTCCGCTTGAAAAGTTGATTGAGATTCCGCTTCAACTGACATTTCGCTTGAAATTGTGGTTTGCTTATTTCGCTTGAAAGGATTGTCAGGTATTCCGCTTGAACTGTATTGGTTATTTCGCTTGAACAAGAATCATGAGTGAAGAGTTTTACAACGCGTTCGCCATATCTCCGACTACTCCGGCTTCCATTGCTCAGAACATGAATTTGGAAAACGAGACTGGAATGTTACAAAAGCCCCCGAAGCTAATGAGCATTGAAGAGTATTACGGATGGAAAGACATATTCGAAAATTGGGTTCAGGCTAACCATCTGAGATCATGGGAATGTATTCTGAAGAAGTATGTTCTACCACGCACAGATCTGCAAGTTATCAAAGAACTCTCGGAATTCACTGACACAGAACGAGAGATGTACAAAGCTGAAAAAATGATGATCAGTCTACTTCAGCAAGCCATCAAAGAAGACATCTTTATATTGCTTCAGCACGACAAAACTTCAAAATCGATTTGGGATGCTCTTAGATTCAAGTTTGAGGGTAGTGAAAATATGATTAAAAGCAAAAAGGCACTGCTCAAGAAAGAATTTGATCTTTTCTCTAGTTTGCCCGGGGAAGATACAAAGAAGTTAATTGAAAGATATTGCCACTTAGTACGATCTATGTCCATGCTGAGCATTATCAAAGATCGTGAAGAATGGGTTGACAAGTTAGCTGACGCTTTACCTCAGAAAGAGTGGGGTACTTATTTGATGATTCTGAAGAATACTGGGGTTTATGTTGGGTTAACAATTTCTCAGTTTATTGAGAAGGTTGAGGGTCAAGATTTGGAACAGCAAAAGATTGCGAGGATGAATAGTCCGAGTGGTCAACAAGATGTGAAAATGTACAACAAAGGTAGTGTTCCAGAGGTTGAAAGAAGCCCAAAGATACAAACTGCGTTTAGTGCTGGGGGCTCATCTGAAAAAGTTGATCAAAGTTTAAACAAAAACAGTGGATTCTCTTCATATCCGAGTGTTAATCCAAAAGATACAACATCAAGCTTTCAGGATCAAAGTTCTAAAAGTGGAAATGGTTATGTGATACAATGTAACCTTGCTTTGAATCTTCCTGATGGTCAAAGTTTCTCTGAAGAAGTTGCAAAAGATCACATGGCATTACTTGGTTCCGTGCTATTATCTTATGAAGGTTTAGTTGCAGGGAGGATCGGGAATCCTATGCTAACAAAGGGGGATTATGATCAGATAGACGCTGAAGAAATGGAACTAATGGACATCAAATGGTGTCTAGCGAGTGTTCTAAGAAGAGCAGAAAAATTCAAGCTGATTACTGGAAGAAATGACTTTCTTGATGCACATGTTTCCACTTTAGGTTTTGATAAATCTAAAGTTACTTGTTTTCGATGCTGGGAGAAATGTCATTTCAAGAGGGAATGCAAGAACAGAGAAGCAAGTGAAGTTCAGAATCCTTTCGGAAAAGATGATTACTACCGGAAAGCCATTTATCAACAGGTTGGTCAACAACAACACCAAGAACCACAGTTGGCTCATGGCAGCAAAAGTGATCGAGGATTCAAAGAGAGCATGTCTAGTGAATCAAGAAAATTTTGACTGGAACAAATACATATCCTCCGACAGCAAAGCATGCTTAATCAATCAGGATGATGAAAGGTTACCTGATGTCTTTAGCTGGGATATGTTTGTTGATGAAAAAGGAGAATTCAAAGCTTTTATTGCTAAGATAGTGAAAGAACCATATATGTTTACCACATGGATGAAATCTATCGGTGAGACTGTGAAGAATCAAGAAGAAAAGTCTGTTTCATCTGATGAAAGCTCACAAGGTTCAGATGGAAGTTCAGAAAGAGAAGTTGTCTTTGATCAAACACCATCTGATTCTGGTTCTTCGGATGATAATTCTGAAAAATCAATTGAGTTCGATCAATAACCGATTGATGACAGCAGTGATGATGAAGAAGAAAAACATATTAATGTTGCAAAATCTTATCTATCTCCTGAAAGTTTTCATTTTTATTTTGCAGATTGCTTGGAGAAGCTAAAGGAGAAACAAGCTGCAAAAGAACAAAAGAAAATGAAGTCTGAAAGTGTTGATCGAAAAGAGGAGACTGTTCAAAATGAAAAAGTTAAAAATGCTGCTGAGAAGATTGTTGAAACAGAGAAGGCAGTTGATGCAGAAAAGGTGGTTGAAGTTGAAAATATCATCGAAGTAGAAAAGATTGTGGAAGTCATCAAGCCTTGCACAAAGTGTTTAGAACCATGCAAGATGAAAGAACAATTACTTTTCAACCTCAACTATGTGAAGGAATCTTATGATGTTTTGAACAAAACAGTAACTAGTCTTCAAAAGACAAATTCTGAAAGAGAACAAGCATTAACCATGATGAATGCTGTGATGTTGACAAAACAAAAAGCTATCAATTTCTACATCGAAGAGAGTGCAAAATGGAAACAAGAGTTGGAAATTGAGAAAATTGAGAATGAGAGAATCAGACGATTATTACAGAGTTATTCTAGTTCTGATTATCTTATTGATCGAATTTATCCAACTGTTGCAGGTTTTGAAGCTTTCCAAGATGACAAGCCAAAGAAGAAGGATACTGGTAAGAAACCGACTGTTAGCTATAACAAGTGTCCGCCTCCGATCTGGGAAGGTTATTCTCCCAGAAAACCAAATGAGGAGCAACTCGAAAAGGCAGTCAATATAAAGTTAAAATCCGACACAACTGATAAATTACCAGAAAACATTGACGTCACTTTTACATCGTCTGACACTGATCATGAGTCTGAGTTAATAAAAAAGGTGGTTGATCAGGTGTTGGATACGGATGAGGAGTCTGAGTCAAAATCTGAGTCTGGAGGTTCAAGTTCATCAGTCAACAGTCCAAAATCTACGGTTAAACGGTCCTACAGTAAAGAGTTTTTGTTACCAAAATCGAATTTGAATGATGAAACATTCAAAGTAGTATATACTTTGAATGATTCGAACAAATTATATTCTGATAAAGAGTTTCCAATAAGAAGTGTTCGTTTTGAAATGATCAAAAAGGTTTTCAAAATGACAGAAATTAATATTTCAGAAATAAAAGATTTAAATCTTACTGGAAAACCTAAAAAAATACACTTCAAGAGTTCAACAGCGTTTAAACAAGAAAAAGGGTTACAATTCTGGTTCTGGATTTCAAAAGAAACCAAACCATAATGGTAATTTCAAAAAGAAAGGTCTTGGTTTTATTCCATCAGAAAATTATAAAAATGAGAAAAATTGTAAAACAAAAACAGAATTTGTTTCAGGTGGAAGTGCTGAAGAGGAATAGAAGAAACCGTTCTGGAAACAATCAAACCAAGAGTTTCTTACTGAGAAGAAAAGGAAAGGAACTGGAGTTTTTCATCCAAAAGAAACTCGAACCAGTTTTAAATGCAATGAAACTAGTCACATTGCATGGAATTGTCCAACAAATGCTAAAACTAAACAGGGAGTTTCTGAAAAACTTAAAGAAAAAGTTGTTGATGTTGAACCACCAACTGAGAAATTTAAAATTTTTGAAAATTCTACTTATAAAGTTGGTGAGTGTTCAAAGAAAAATTTTTACAAAAAGAAAGCCAAGAACAATCAAGTGTGGGTTGTTAAGAAGTCTGATGAGAAAGTCGGTGATGAATCTGGTTCCACAAAGCTAGAAGAGCCACATGTTGAGGTGAAAGAAGAAAAATCAGTGTCTTCAGTGAATGATGATGATTTTCCATCAGTGAAGATTGAAAAAGTTAAACAGAAAGTTGGTAAGGTTGAGATCTCAGATCAATTTTATTCTGAGGAAAATGAGTTTGATGTCGAGAAAACATTCAATGGGATGTTAAGAAAAATTTTAGGAAAATGGTCGAGGGAAAGGCCAAAGGGGTTAAAGATTTTTATGCAACAAATAAAGCGACTTATAACCCAACTGTGCAAGAGTTAAAAACATCCAAGGTTGGTCAAACTTGGGTGGAAATTCTTTTCCCTTAAAAAATCGTACTATGCCGGAGATCCCAAGTTTGTAATCGTGGATCAGGAATCGGCATCATTCTTGTTAATTTTGATTAAGTGAATTAAGTTTAATGATTGATAGATTTTTACAGTTTAAGTGTGACTATGCCGGAGCTTCCAGGTGGTTAAGTGTGAAGAAGGAATCGGCATCTTTATTGGTAACATGAATTTGTGTAGATGTGTCATTCCTACATATGGTCTGAAAAATGACTATATCCTACAAGTGGTAAATCAGGGACATTTAGTTGTACCTGTATTTCCTACAAGTGGTACATAGGTTTGTTCTTACAAGTGGTACAAATGATTTATCAAGGTCATTAAGTTGAACTTGATGAAATCTTCATACAAGTGATTGATGAACAATGTGATGAAATGACCCCTAACTTACAACTGGTAAAATCAACAAAACTTATTCTCCGAAAAAATCATTTTGATTAAAACAAACTTAAGTGTTTTGAAATCAAATTGAGAAAATAGTTTGTTGAAAGGGGAGTTCTGATTGTTTATGCCTAGTGGATGGCGAATTGAAGCAATTTGATATCGGTTGTCATTTTCTGTATAGTTTGTTTTCAAAATTTGTTTCTACAAAGTGGGTCAAGAGCTCAGTTTGTTTTCAAATTTCTTTAAATGTGTTTGCATTTTAGAGGAAGTAAAAATTTCAGAAAATCCAAAAACGTTAGAAAATTTGAAAAACAACAAAAACATGATAAAATCAAAAGTGAGTTTTGGTATATAAAAGAGGAATTGATAGTACATCAGTGGACTATCACAACATGCTAAAGAATTGGAAGTTAAAAATGTGATGAACAATCTCACTGCGGATATGCCAATAGGTTTTTGCACATTTAGTAGATTGTGACGAGATATAAACCTAAATTTCAAACTTAATTATTTTGTGGGTAACAACTTCTTGGATATATGAGTAACCCCTGAAATCTTGTTTGAAAGGCCCCTCTTTCTGAGATACTAGGTCTTCATGCTCAGTGATATCTGGGCTATTATCCCGGGACTTCTGCCGAATGGAAATTCTGACCTAGTCCCCGCATAATACTTTCTGCAAATGCTTGAAATAGAGCACCGCCCTCAGCATAAAAAATGATGAAACAGTGAAAAATGTTAATCATGTGCTGTTGAAGAAAAGATCCTCTAAAGGGGACACACCAAAAGTCGAACCGTCATCTCTCTGCTGAACGGAAGTTCTGACCTGAGCTCTCACGGTTTCGCACCTAACCCTTTACAGATATCATCTGTGGTATACTCACCTGTAAGACTGAATATTGGGATCTGGATACGGGAGTATATTCAAGTAGTGGGACATATGAATAAGTTTAAGTGCTTAAGACATTAACATCGTATCTCGAAACAGTTGAACTTTGTATGAAAATTTAAGTGGACCAATATACTGACAATCTATGTGAATTGTTTAGAACTTAAAATGAAATGAAGCTTAACGGTGTTGGTGATATGTCTCATAAACTGATATGATCCTCTTACACAAACTCACAAAAATAGTCTCTGTAAATATTTCTTTACTGCATTTCTCTTATTACAAAATCCAAAAAGATTTTTGATGTGTTTTAGCATAAATTTTAAAAAATACAAAAAGATTTTCGATGTGTTTTATCATAAATTTTGAAAAATACAAAAAGATTTTCGACAACTGATGTTGGAAAACTAATTTTCAAAGTTCCAAGTGCTAAACATGACGACATTTTTTTGAGAAGGAGTATGTGCTTGAAAAACAATTGTGTTTTGATCAAATCTACAAGTGATTCATCAAGTTTAGAGTTAAATTTTAGGAAGAGATTGTGCAGGTGTAAGTCTGAGCCAGGTTGATCGATCATGAGAAGCTTGTGTTTGATGAGCCAGGTTTTGATACCTGAGGATTCTATGAACAAAGTGTGAGCCAGGCAAAGATCTTGAATTTGTGAAAGCCAGATTACGATCCTGAAGCTGATGATGCTGATAAACTTAAGGAATGCCAGCACATCGTTAGGGGGAGTCTGAAGACATACAAGAGAAGATAGAAAGAGAAAAGCCCAAAGACTAATCCAGACTGAAGTTGCAAAGACTCGACACCGTAAGACTCGTCAACATCTGAGGGGGAGTCTGTTAGTGCATGCATCTGTCGACTTTGTCTTGTATCGAATCTTGTACTAGATAGGTTAGATAAGGGTACGTTGTACGAGATAATAGGAAAGCTTTAGTTTGAATTAGGGTGATTTCGCTTGAGAAGCTAATTCCGCTTGAACTGACATTGGTCAGTTTCAAGCGGAATCACTTCAATCCTTATTCCGCTTGAACTGGTGATGGTGTGTTTCAAGCGAAATCATAGCCCTATATATAGGGGTTGGAGCGAAATCAGATGTAACATTTCCTGAAAATCATACCGAGGTGCTGCCGGTTTATCCAGTGACTGTACAAGCTGTTAAATCAATCAAAAGTGTGTTTAAAGTGAAGAACTAGCTGTTTCTAAGTCTGTTTCTTGTTTTCTGCACCTGAAACAGATCAAAACTCCTCTGAACGACTCGTTCGGGTTAACTACACGATCCTACAGTAAGTGTGTATATATATAGGTGTGTGTGTGTATTATATATAATTTATATTTGTGTATATATATGTGTGTGTATATACATATTAATATATGTATGTGTATAGGTATACTAATTAAAATAATAATTCGAGCCGAACCGACCTTTGCTCATGCTTGGATCGTTTACAAACCGAACCGAGCAGAGTGGCTCTTTTACAACCGAGCCTCAAATCGGACGAGCATTTTCAGAGCAGTTTCCAAACGAGCGTCGAGCGAGCGGCGAGCGATTTGAACGGCCCTACATGCAATAACCTTAGCCATTTTTTAAGTTTTTGGCGTTTTAGACAATATGTGGCGTTTTAGACAATGTTTGGCGTGTTAAGTTGTGTTCTCATGTTCTACTTTTATAATGACTTTTTTTTCCCGCGCATGTAGGATGCAGTCCTATAAAGTGACAGGTAATTATCGCGTTTTGAAAATATAAATAAATTCAATTCCCTATGTATTGGCTTTTAATATAATAAATGTTAGTAATTATGTTTCCGTCGCTTCATTTTACTGTTTGCAGTTACTGTGTTTTGTTTCAGAGTCATCTATTTATGGCTGTAACACGTCCCATCTTTACGGCTGTAATTATGGCGTTTTGTATTTCCAATGGCGTTTAGATAAAGATAGCACTTTGTTCTATTCTCTTGCACATTGTTTTATACTTTTTTTTAGATTTATTATAAAAGTACTTTTCCAAAGTAATTTTATTATAGTTTGGTAGTTTGGGCGTTTTATGGCATGATGGCGTTTCACAAGCATTTGCCGTTTCGCGTTTTATTACATTTTTTAGAGAATTAATGTAATTTTTGTTCTTAGCTGAAAATTACATAACAAACAATAGAAAAATAAAATTAAAAAAAACAAATAGAAGCAATTTATGATCCAAATCTTCATTGTCATCAGTCTCGTTCTTCTTTTGAAACTACAAGAACTGTGTATCAATGGTGATTTACAAAGGGAGAATTCGAATTCATAAAACCCTATTCTCTCTCTCCTTAGGCGATTTCTGTTCTTCATGAAACCTAGCTTTTTCTTTGTGATCTTTTGTATAACAGTCTGTTATTACGAACTAGTTAGCAATAGTGATCGATTTGAAACTACGGTTCCTGTTTTTGTTTTTCTTTATCCAATCGCCGCCTTAGGATTCAATTCGAAATCCTGATTTATTACATTGGCTGTTATTTATTGCGATTAACTGAGTTTAATTTAGCTAGATTGATACGCCTTTCTAATCAGTTAAGGATTGAAGATTGATCCTAGTGTCACACCCCGATATTTCCACATATTACCGGTGGGCCCGGTGGGGAGTATCGTGACGTAGTTGATATCATCATGGTTAATCATACACAGAATAGCACAGCGGAAGTCTTGGAATATAAAATATTATTACAAACTCAAATGTCTGAAAATATCAAGTATTTAATATAGACGAGCCTGTAATATCAAATCCACGGGAGGATCATTACAGAATGTATAAAATGAAGCTTAGCAGACTTTATGGGATCTTTAAGGATTTGCAAGATCCTCTTTTTCAACACCGAGCAACTCCCAACCTATTACGAGTAGTACCTGCCACTTAGTCTTTTGAAAATACGTCAGTTTTCACTAGTAAATACAATTAACTGACTCTTTTGAAAAGAGTTTATGAAAATTGGTTTAAGTGCACATGGCACAAATCATCTATAACTTGGGACAATTATTTAAAGATAATCTTGTATACAGATTTACATGTTTGTCATACATATGGGGCCGGTTTGGAAGCCGGTCATGATTAACCGACTCACCACTTATAGAACCCACAAAGGAGTTATCCCCAACATGTGGGTTTATATATATCTAGCATTTGCATCTGTCAGGTGTATGCCTACACCCCGTGCATAGGTCGTGGCCATTTTCATATGAAATGAGCCGAGGATATGCAGCACACGGTCGAATTAACCCCCAATGTTTATGTTATCAAACAAGACAGATTAAAATGGGTTATGTAAATTTATTAATCACAATCCGATTAAATGATTTCATACCCGACCAAGTGGTATTATTATAATACCATATCCCAAGCCCGTATAAGGGAAAATAAGTTAAAAGTATTTACCTGAGCTAATACTTGATTCACAGCAAAATAACTCAGTCGTATCCAATCTATCTAAATGCAGGTAGCTTTTATCGGGTGGCTCTAGTCTGGAGTGATGGTAATATATAACCAATTCAAAATGCTAACGTCTTATTTAAGTCGTAGACTTAGACCGGCTAGCTTAATGTTTCTAAAACGGTACGACACGCTAGATTAAGCGATGACCAGAATAGAATGTGGTTTAGACCCGACAAGTTTGGATACTTGTATAATATGGTAAACTAAACACATTCTGGATTTTGAAGTTAAAATGATAAGGTTAAACCCGTTTTGGCAAAATTACATAAACTAGTTATGTAAGTCTCACCGTACGCGCATAAGCGATAACGAGTAACCAGATGAGTCATGAACAAGTTCCATATGCCAATATACTTTAAACCAGTTATAATATCAGTGGAATATTAACTTATAAGCCCGTTTAGGTTTTAAAATCAAACTATGCCCCAAAAGGGCGTTTTGGTCATTTTATGTCGTATAAATGGAACTTGGGTAAAATTTGATGTTACGATCATAAATATTCTTATAAAACACTTTATTTATGATATAATATCAGTATGATATCAAACATATGTGTGTTTCATAGTTTAAAACCAAACTATGCTCCATAGGGGCATTTTGGTAATTTCACATATAGTCTTGAAGGCTAATTTGGGAATCTGAGTTTATGACATATACCTACTGTAAAAATATTTAAAATGAGTTATGAAATCAGTAGGTAACAAGTCTTGGTTGGTAGTTATGGTTTAAAACCATAGTACGCGCCGAAACGGCGTTTAAGTCGTTAAATGACGATGTATGCGATCTTTTAGGAAAACTGATATTATGGTCAGGTTTATATGACCAAAATATGTTATTTATTATAACATGTCAGTAGGAAAAAGGTTTTGTAAGAAAATCATGCTTTAAAACCATTTTGTGTGTTATAAGGGCATTATCGTCATTTAAGAACATAATACAAGCATTTGTGCATAAACTCAGTTTATAATCTGAATTGATATCCCAAATTATCCTAATTATGATATTAAATCAGTAGGCAATGAGTTTGGTATAAGGAATTATGCTTAAAACCGATATATGCGCCTAAAGGACCTTTTGTTCACTTTAAAGCACAATTTACGCCATTATAAGTAAACTCAGTTTATGATCCGATTTGTAACATCTAAATATGTTAAACATGTTAACATATCAGTACCTAAGTTGCTTGAAAGCTTATTGGTGCCTAAAACCTTGTTTTTACTAAAAAGGGCATATTAGTCAAAGTACAACATATTAACGAAAACTTGCATAAGACTTGGATTACTAGCATGATCGTGTAGTATAACTCCAGAGGGTTATGCTACATTATATTATGATCATAACGGAACCTAAAATCAGTATCATGCTAGTCTAATTCGGATTATAACCAAAAGTCAATGTAGAAGTCAAACTACGCGACTTTCGGTTGCGTACCGACCCTAAACTCAGAATTGTCGGGTTGAACATGCCTAGACATGTTCTAATAGTAATTACCAAGTTATTAGAGTGTTGAAATATAATTTATAACCTCTGCATCATTGGTTTTAATTATTATTTACATTTCTGTCCAGTTTGACTTTTTAATTAAATAGTTTGACCCGACAATTAACTAAGCAAATGAAAGAATTTGGAGGTGCCCTTTTAAGGGTTAATCACCTACCTAACTATGGTCACATAACCACATTCATTTCAAACAGTGGCTGGACCATTTGATATTAAACCGAAAGTCAAAGTTAATTTATGATAATTTTGACTTTTCGGTTTTTAAACTAAAAACCGAACTTTGGAAGGGGGCTAGGACACTTACAAAAGGTCCTAGCTATCTTTTCTACAAACTTGAGTCCCCTTTCAGATCAGGAAGCTCCAGAATGAGAGGAGAAGGAGAAGGAATTGAAATGAGCAAATGAAAGTGTTGAAGACCACTTCTATTTATTGTTGGAGAGGATTTAGGAGATCACTCCAGGTGTTTAGAGGCCTCTTAGGATAATTACAAGTGCCCCCATACGTGTTACAAACAGGCAACAAGCCCATAGATCCAATTTGATGATTTAAACTTGCTTGGTGTGGGGAACAAGGAATTTTTCGTAGCTGGCACTTGCATACGGACCGTATTGTCACACCCCAACCGATGGCGGAATCATCGGGGCGCGGCACCGAGCGAAACAGATTGTCCAGAAGTTTCCATAACAATTATCATTACCAATTAATTTAAATTAACATATCCCATACCATGCCTCAAAATGTAAGCAAATTATTACAGACAAAATCCAGGCAAATAGTTCTATTCCGACAACTCAGATTTTACAAAAACTGCCTAATTGTTTATCTGCTTCTAGAGACTCCTGTTTTTAGATCTACAGACAACTATTTGTTGGGCTCTAGAAGCTTATTCTTGCCTCGCTTTCCTAGCAGATAAGCATCCTAATTACCTATCACATACGTTAAAATAAAAGTCAATACACATAGTGTAAAGGCGAGTATACAAGTTTGATAGTAGCATATAGAGTTCGAAATAGTTTACGCATAACCAGCACGTACACAGAGGAAAACGAAGCATGCTAATTATCGACACGGATCTATCGATACCAGTGACTGCGGGTTGACTGCCCAAGGCAGTTCGCAATACATGATCACCACTGTAATCCATGCAAGTAATTGTCCTTAACAACCCCCGCATGAGCGGGTGTTGAGTCTAAGCTATAGTACTATCGTCGTTAAGGCAGGTACACAGCATTCCATGTGTAAACATAACAAACAAGCATTCATTAAGTCACGTAATACATGCGGTATCAGTTAGCGTTCAAAAATATTGTGTAGTGAGTTCGATGTGATTTCGTATAAGTAACGTATGTAACACCCAAAAGTGCTTAAAGCAAAAAGGGATCGAGTATACTCACAGGGGTTGGATGGATTGAAGGGAGCGCTTGAGAGTAATGTTAGCCTGAATAGTACGATAGCGTAACGATAAGTGACGCGCAAAACGAGAGCAAGTGCTGATATGTCGAATGGCAGTTCGGTCGGATGATAATCCGATCGAACGGCCAGTTCGTGCGGATGACAATCCGTTCGGATGGTCAATCCGGTCAGGCGGTAGTCCGGTCGGATGACTATTCGAGTGGATTGTTTCTTCCTATAAGAGTGATGTGTTTGTGTATGACGGTTTAACTTTTGAAGTTTTTGTTGTAGCATTTGAAAACATTGAAGTACCTTTACCTTCCAGGTCAGTCGATCGGACGGTCGTTCGATCAGGCGGCACTCTGGTAGGTTGACACTTCAGTGATAACAAGTTCACCGCAGGATGTCACTCGATCGGACAACAGTTTGATCGGGTGACGTTCCTAGTGCATTGAACACGTTGAAAATTGTTAAGTCTTTAAGCCCAAGTATCTCATGATCCGAAGAGTAATCCGGTCGGATGGTAGTCCGATCGGACCGCAGTTCGTTCAATACCCAAACTTCAAAAAAATGTTCAAGTGTGGGACCCATAGTGCAAGCCGATCGGGTGGCTGGCCGTTCGGGTGGCTGTCCGTTCGGACAGCAGTCCGATCGGACGGCACCCCATCCTGATCGTTCTGTTCGTCTTACACTTGGTTGTTTTTGATGGTTTGTCGTTTTATCGAGTTATTTTGATAACGAGTCAAACATCGGGAACTTGTCAATACTCGGTTCTCCTGATCAGACAGGAATCACCCAAACCCGACTAGTGAACTATTCAAGACGGAGTCCTTGTTTAACCCGAAACTGACGAACCTTGTGGATAGGGTCGGATCTTGAGCTAACGTAACCACAGGATGAGTAGTATGTCGACATAAGGCCCGATTCTATCAGTTTTGAGTGCATTGAGTGTAAAAGAGTTGAAAGAAAGTAAGAAAACCATCTTTCAATCCTTTTCTTAGTGAAAATGTCTAGATCTAGGGTAGATCTTTGTTTATTTATGTGGAAATCGGTTAGATTCAAGTTGTTCTTGAAGGATTGAGGCCAAAACATGAAGTTCTTGAAGAACACCATGATAACATCATCATAGAACACTCGAATCTTGATGATTTCACGGTTAAAAGTTAAAATCCAAAACATGGAAAGGTGTAGAAGTGCGTGTAGATCAAGAAAGTACAAGATTTAGAGTGAGATCTTACCTGGTTTGAGGGAAATTGAAGAAAAGGTGAAGAACACGTACTGCTTGGGCAGAGGGTTTCCAAAAGTAGAAAGTTTGAAAGTGACAGGGGTATTTATAGGATTCCAAAAGAGGAAAATGTGGGTCGGTCGGATGACACCACACCCGGATGTCGGGCCAGTCGAATGGCACACCGACCGGATGGCAGCCCGGTCGGATGGCAATCCGGTCGGCTGGCATCTGGTTCGAGTGCGCGGCGCGACGATTTTTGATATTTCGATTTCGATAGTGGCGATGCGAATGCTATAGAGTTTTATTTTCAAATTACTTTTAATCCCAACTACTCATATCTTGCGCTGTCTCTTCTCCACTATTTTCATACTATATCTACATACAATCATCCTTGTTTCGTATTCGGTTTGCGATTGCGATTTAAGTTCGATTGCGATTCGATTGATTACCACACATAACATAAATAAACATGCACAAGTAACACATAAGGCACATACACGCGTATTTTAACCACCAAAAATGCGTAATTCGAGTTGCGAGCATGATGTTTATTAGATTAGTTCGATTAGTGTTTAGTTTACTTTATCGCAGTGTTACTTCATATTATTCACAGTCGTAAAGTGATTCGTAGCGATAAATATTCGATTATTGCGATTTTTAATGAATACTCCACATAATACAACTAACGTAAAACACTAAAATGGACTAACTATAGTCAAAGAAGTCAAAACAGGAATTGAGCAAGGAGAGATCAAGCACACCAGAATACCTCTTGTTTGGGTTCGTTGGAACTCCCAACGTGGCCCAGAGTTTACCTGGGAACGAGAAGACCAAATGAAACTCAAGTATCCCCAGTTGTTCAAGAACAGCGCAACCACTACTGAGGCTGAAGCTACTACAGAATTTCAGGACGGAATTCCAAACCAACGGGGGAATGATGTGACACCCCAGGAAAACCAGGAAACAACGCAACACAACTAGCTTCCTCAGTAACCACGTGCTAAATTTCGGGACGAAATTTCTTTCAAGTTGGGGATAATGTGACAACTCGAGTTTCCAAGGTTTCTCCTTTATGCATTACTTGTTACATACTGTCTTTTATGGTCCGTTGCATTGAAACTGTGCACTATGATTTGTTTTTAAGTTGTCATGTTGACTTTTGTTAGTGTTATCTAATAAATAAAAGTTGTAAATTATTATTTTAGACCTTGTGAAGAAAGTTGGAGCTTTGGCCGAAAACACTCACACCCGAAAACACCCACTCGACGAAAACACCCATCTCTTCGACGAAATCAGTGTTTTCGTCAGGATTGGGCTTCGGCCCAAGGGTGTTCGGCTGGCCCAATGTTGTTTACGATATAACTTCTGAAATCGGTTACGTTAGAACACTTTTAGGAAACCCTAAACTACTCTTCTCTTGTGCGACGGTAGCTGCAACATTTGGAACCTTTCTTCTAGATCGGTCCGTTAGTTTTTCTATTCCAGTTAGTGTTTAACCTTTGCATGATTGCTTGCTTGAAATCTCCATTTACTGTTTAATTGAAAACCTGGTTTATGGTTTCGAAATAATGTGTGGATCATGGTTAGATGATGAGACTGGTTATAACGGGTTGTTAGTCTATTGGGTTAATGGGTAGGACTTGATGATTCTAATGTAAATCATTCGGACTAGACCTGATTGCTTATGCTACTGCTTATGATTGGACTTTATGATATATATGTATAATGTGAATATTTAAGTGAGTTATGATTCTGGAATTGCATGATGATTGAATGATGATTCTCGATTGTATAGTGGTTAAGCAATGTACATGGTTTCATGAATAGATCCGGTTGAACAAGTGATTGTTATAGCCTGTGTAACTGTAGACGAATCACTAGGGTTCTGGGTGCATAACTGTTATTGATGATGAAAACCCTACCCCGACGAAATCCCCACCCAGACGAAAACACTAAGACCAGGCGAAAACACAAGGACCAGACGAAAACACCCAGTGTTTTCGTCAAACCCTAAGCCCGACGAAATCACTTTGGGATTTCGTCGCCCGAGTGATTTCGCCAAAAGGTGTTTTCGCTAAATAGGGATTTCGCCAAAGAGTGTATTCGCCACAAAGGATTTCGCTAAAAAGGGGTTTTCAGCTAATGATCTGTAACTCGTATGTTTAATCTATTACTTTGTTAACTCTGTTAGTTTGCTAAATCTGTTAGTTTGTTAACTCTAATAGTTTATTAACTCTGTTAAGTCATTAACTCCGTTAAGTGGTTAACTCTGTTAAGTTTTTATCGCTGTTAAGTTATTAACTCCGTTAAGTCTGTTAAGCATGTTAAACCAGTTAAATTGATAACCCAGGTTAGAATTGACTAAGAACTCAGTTATATGATGTATGATTGTATGAACATGAAATAACTGTTATGTGTTACTTGATGATGATTGCTTAAGCACACTTTGTGACATAGATTGTATGTGAAACCTTACAAACATGTACTGATTGTGTACGTGCATAACTATAGGACTTGACTGATTATTTGTGAGCACATAGTTTAGCATACCGAGCAAACTAAGGTGAGTTCACACATTCACAAGGCATGGGATTCCCAAGGATTGGGAATGGGTAAAGGATTTAAACCAACACCGCGTGACATCCTA
The DNA here is from genome assembly GCF_002127325.2 of Helianthus annuus. Taxonomy (NCBI): domain Eukaryota; kingdom Viridiplantae; phylum Streptophyta; class Magnoliopsida; order Asterales; family Asteraceae; genus Helianthus; species Helianthus annuus. The sequence continues at coordinate 128,948,281 of NC_035443.2, read as the reverse complement.
GTTTGGAACACGTATACACCCTCTTAATTGAAGGGTGACAACATGTGATAAGGATTTAATTGGAAACTGCGTGATCTTCTGGTTTGGAACACGTACACACCCTCTATACTGAAGGGTGACAACATGAATTCTAGACCAAAACTCTATCACTAAGTCCCTCATTTTTATATCGACTTAATCGCCGGCCAATGGCGAGCGGGTTATTAGTTAGATAGCGCTATTTAGGTTTGACAAGCCTCACACCGTACCGCAGAGGATGGGCGTGAACTAATGGATCTGGGCACTAGTCAATGATGATAGACATTGACGTCAGGGCACCAACTTACTTTAGTCAGTGGTTGATATGGTAAACAGGTCTAGTGGTTAACATGGGGAAGCCCCCACCAACTATGGATATGTTTGGGAAACAGGGTAAACTGATTAACTTACGACTTACAAATGAACTCTTGGTTTTTGAAACAACTTAACAATGAACACCAACTGTAAACTCGCTCAACTTTGTTGTTGACTCGTTGTTACATGCCTTGCAGGTCGTTAGATGCTTATGGAGCTTGCACGAGGAGGACAGGTCGTTGTGAAATATGGACTGTTATGTCCTATGCTTAACATTTGAACTTTAAACTATGTTTTGGTTATTTAAACATTACTATGCTTCCGCTGATTTCTTAAACATGTTTGGTTTATTTTGAAACACCAATTATATTGCGTTTGGTTTTAGTTACTTAATTGTATTGTTCAATATGATTGGTGGCTTAATCCTGGTCAGTCACGCCTCCAAGCGGTGATACTCCGCGAGTGGATTTTGGGGGTGTGACAGATTTGTATCAGGGCCATTGGTTATAGTGAACTTGGTTTTAGAAAGGGGAAAAGCTTTTGGATAAAACGAGACTATAACCTGTACAGTGCTCAACGATCCACAACGACACTTCACTCCACATGCAAGGCTCAACATTATAGGTGATATGATTTATGTTTATATTGCCTACTTGTTAGTTATAGTACATTGCTCATGGTATGCTTAGGTAAACGTAACAACTATTGTTTGAAACACATGTGTGCTTACTCTCTTCTGTCATTGCACTTTCGTGAACCTCTCACACTCATGTTTCCTTTGATATGAAGATCATGAGTGGACGTGTCAACCTAACTCAAGCCCAGCTGACGGCTTTAATCAATGAACAAGTTACTGCAGCGCTCGGGGCCGCTCAGGCAGGAGGTCAACCAGCTCAGCCTCCTGCATGTACCTTCAAAACATTTATGGACTGCCGACCTACTACTTTCAGTGGCACTGAAGGAGCTGTAGGCTTCCTCCACTGGTTTGAAAAGCTCGAATCTGTCTTCGAGATGTGTGAATGCCCTGAGGCTCGTAGGGTGAAGTATGCTACTGGAACACTTGAAGGCATTGCGTTAACTTGGTGGAAAGCGCAAGTTCAAATGCTTGGGTTGGCAGCTGCTAACGCCACCCCATGGAACGATTTCAAGGAACTGATCAAGGAAGAGTACTGTAATTGTGATGACATCCACAAGCTGGAGGTAGAATTCTACAACTTAAAGATGACAGGGTCGGAAATCGAAGCGTATACGAAAAGGTCAAATGAGCTGGCAATCTTGTGTCCTACTATGGTAGATCCTCCTATTAAGCGAATCGAGCTGTACCTCAAAGGTTTAGTGCCAGAAATTCAGAGTCACGTGACCTCAGCTAATCTTGGCACCATCCAGCATATCATCCGTTTGGCTCATCGTCTCACTGATCAGGCAGTCGAGCAGAACAGGTTGCCCAAGCGTATTGCTGTTGCTGCTGCTACTGCTACTGCTACTGCTACTGCTACTGCTACTGCTACTACTCTACTACTACTACTACTACTACTACTACTACTACTACTACTACTACTACTGCAAATGGGATGGAGTCTCAAGCAAAGGTTCGACATCAGCTCAGTCTCAGTCTCAGCAGCGAAACACTGACGACTACAAGAGCACTGGTCAGCAATCTTCTGGTAGTCAAAGGCAGAGCGGGTACAAGGGGAACCACCCCAAGTGCAATCATTGTGGTTTCCATTATAGCGAACCGTGTACTAGGGGCACTTGTCAGAGGTGTAACAAACCTGGCCATGCGGCTAAGAATTGCAGGAGTCTCTACCCTGCAAATTAGCGACGACAGAACCAGCAGCAAGCTCCACAGAATCAGCGTCAGCAGCAACAACAGCAGCAGGGTAACAACAAAGGATGTTTTCAGTGTGGTGCTGAAGGCCACTTCAAAAGAGACTGCCCCCAGCTGAATCAGAGGCAGAACAACAACAATCGGGGGAACGAAAACAATAATGGGGGAAACAATGATGGCAATGGGGCCAGGGGCCGAGCTTTTGTGATTGGTCAGGGTGATTCAAGGAATGATCCCAACGTCGTGATGGGTAAGTTTCTTTTGGATGATTTCTTTGTTACTGTTTTATTTGATTCGGGTGCCGATACCAGTTATGTGTCTCTAAATGTTAGTCAAATGTTTAAGCGCGTCCCAACACTTTTGAACACCAAGCACATGGTAGAACTAGCAAACGGTAAAAGTCTTGAAGCCACACACATAGTTAAGGGTCGTAATCTCATCTTAGCTGGTCAGACCTTCTCTATCGATCTTATTCCCATCGTTCTTGGTAGTTTCGACATCGTTATTGGTATGGATTGGTTATCTCAACGTCGAGCAGAGATCCTTTGCAAGGAGAAGATCATCTGCATTCCTCGTTCAAATGGAGAACCGTTAGTGATTCATGGCGACAAGAGTGGTGCCGTTGTGGGCATCATTTCTTTTCTAAAGGCCCAGAAGTGTTTACGAAAGGGCCACACTACTATTTTAGCCCTCGTTACAGACACCTTGATGTGTGTAAAATGAAACATATAAATCACATCAATTAAGGCATAAAACTAACCCTTTTTAAGTACTAATGTTGGAAAAAGAGTGTTTTTGTCTTCCTTTTGTATTTTCAAGATGAAATGAGCTCAAATTCACAAAAGGAGCAAAAAGACAACTAATTCTAGCATAAATACAAGAAAAGGAACAAAAGTAGACTGCCCGGACCCTCAACAGCAGCCCCCAAAGCAAAGAAGAGAAAGTAGAAGTCTGAACACGCCCCGTGCTCAGCCAGCACGGGGCCGTGCCCAAGAAACAGCATAAAAGACAAACTTATAGAAGCTTCCATTGCCCACCACGGGGCCGTGTCCAGCGGGCACGGGGGCGTGGTGAAAGTACAGCAGGCGCATTAATTGTAATTGCGAATTACAATTAATGAGGAGAGAGAGTGTCAGACGGGCACGGGGGCGTGTCCAGTGGACACGGGGCCGTTCCCAGCCTTCTGTTCAGCCTATAAATAGGGGTGCTTGGTTTCATTTCAACTCATCCCTTGGCAGACCACCCCTCTCACACTTCATCCACCACCCACCACCACCATAACACCATCATTCACCACCATCATCCATTGTCCATCGTAGAGTGTGTGAGTCGTCTCGGGATCCAAGATTGATCGTAAGAGTTCTTGACAATCAAGGCCATGTTTGCCTAAGTCTCTTACATCACTTGGTGAAGACAAGTGTTTAGTATAATACTTTTTATTTTCAATCTTTTGCACTTTTTATTTGGTTTTGTATTAATGACTTTAATAACTAGTTACTTATGTTGAAGGTGATCTTTCCTTATCGTTTGTCCGTGGTGTCTTGGCATTATTTTACTGTCTATATAAAATAAAAGATTTTCACCATTCATATCTCCACGGTCTATATGGAGGTATGTTGGCTACCTGGTCGGGGGTTAAGGGAACGGTTTGGTAAGGGTCTTGCCCTTGTTCAGCGTTTAGAGGTCCTGCTTGGGACCTGGGTCAAATTTAGTAGGATCTCCTTCAATGCCCATAGGTATTGGATGGCGGGGATCCAAACTCTTTGACCCCCTCATAAGTTAACTACTATTAATACTATAACCCGGCTATTTAGGACTATATCCCTGCTGACTCAGACTACTTAGTCGAGGGTAACGTCACCGCCAAAAGCGGGGCCTACCACAATTTGCATTAATAACTTAATTCATTATCTTTCAATAATCCGACCCTTTAGGATTGTATCCTTGCTGACTCAAACTACTGGGTTGAGGGTAACGTCGCCTTCAAAAGAGGGGCCTACTACAATAACTAAGATAATCTCTTAAACAAGTGCAAAAGTGCGAAAATAATCAAAGGTTATACTAATACACGTGTCGGATCCAAGTGATTCATCTTGTCTATCTGTTTTATTTTATTTTTATTTTTCAGCATTTAGTTAGTTTTTATTTTCTTAGTTTAAAAACATTTTTCTTACTTTTTTATTTGATTAGACGTTGAGGATAAACCGGTATTAAAAGCTCTTGTGTCCTTGGACGACCTCGGTATCTTACCAACACTATACTACGTCCACGATGGGTGCACTTGCCCATATGTGTGTTTAGTGTTAGTGAATATCGTGTTTTATAAATTTAAAACTTGGCTAAAAGTGTAAAAAGGGCTTAAATATACATCAAAAATATATTACACTATACACGCATCAAGTTTTTGGCGCCGTTGCCGGGGACACAAGGATTTTAGGAAAGCTTAAAATCAACGGCCTAATCAGTTTTTCAAAACCTTTTCAAAACGCGCGCACATTTTTCTGCATTTTAGTTTAGTTTGCATTTACAGTAGCCTGAACACGGGGCCGTGCTCACTGAACACGCCCCCGTGCTGCATATTTTTAGTTAGATACCCAGATACAGAGTCTGAACACGGGGTCGTGCTCACTGAACACGCCCCCGTGCTCAACGTGACCAGTAACTTTAATTAAAACGCCCAGATACAGACCCTGAACACGGGGCCGTGTCCACTGAACACGGGGCCGTGTCCAGCTTCTGTTTCCATCTTTATTTTTGTTTTCTGGTCCCGAGACTCAGTTGTGGTCTGTTGAGTGATTCTTATGGATCAATACTCAAGAGGCTACAACTACACCTATGATGAGGATGATTATAGGGGTAATTATTGCACTAATTGTCGTAACACACGCCCGGTTCAATATAATAACTCATATCAACCATCCAATTCATACAACTACTATGAGGAGCCCAGGTACGAGCCGTCAACTTCATATACATCCTATGAAGACCAAAGGTATGAACCTCCTCCCTCATACTCATATTTTGATGAACCAAGGTATGAGCCTTCATACTCATACTTTGAAGATTCAGGATATGAACCACCACCTTCATACTCTTATTATGAGGAACCATGGCGCGAACAACCCACCTCATATGAGTACTATGAAGAACAAAGTTTCGACCCTTATCCATCATATACTTACAATGAAGAACAATGGTGTGAACCATCTACTTCATATGAGTATTATGAGGAGCCAAGGATCGAACAACCGGATTCAAGCTTTGAGGATCCAAATTCTTTTTCTCTCACCGAAGTGACCAATAGGATATTAGAACACATTAAAACTATTGAACGTTACATGAAAGAATCTCGCGCAAGGGAAGAGGAATCCCGCGCAAGAGAAGAATTGAATAGTAATAATAACGTAGAGATAGTTGAAAATGTAAAAATGGAAGAACAAGAAAGTGAAAAACCGACACATGAGTTAAACAATGAAAAAGGTGAGTCCGATAATGTTAAAATTCATGAAGAGTCTAATTTTGATGAAATTAATCTCTTGTCACCTACTTTCGAAAATCATTGTTTAATAACCCCTCATGCCAAGTTTTTAAAAGAGTTAAACACTAGTGCTAAAATCAAAGAAATAGTGAGTGTTAAGTTAACAAATGATCAAACTTCGCTAATAAAAGAAGACCCTTTTGAAATTAACATTACACCGGTTCCATGTTTCTTTCAAAATTCATTTATTAGTAACATCACTATTGATAAAGATCTTTGTGTTAACATAATGCCTAACTACATTTTTGAAAAATTAAGTATTAGTGATTTTACTCCACTTCAAATACCCATTTTTCTATCCGATCGAAAAGTGATAAAATCAATCGGTGTAGTTGAAGATGTTTTGGTTCACACAAATCAATTGGTAATCCCAACCGACTTCGTCATCCTTGATGACGCCCCCTAGTCTTGGGAAAACCTTTTGTACAAACTCATAAAGCATTGAAAAACTGGAAATTCAACAATCTACCTCTTCAGTTAGGGGCATTCAAAAGGAGCATAGATCTTGAGCGTTCAATGAAATATCCTTTTGGCAATAATGACCCCCTAATTGAAGATGATGCTGAACCACCCGATACAACTAACGAAGAAGACCACTTTGTCGAGGAAGAAATAGCCATAGAACAAACCTTTAAGGTTCTTAATCTAGATGAGCCACAAAATAAGGTGTCTTCTAAAGACCCACCCATTGAGCTCAAAGAACTTCCTAAAGGTTTGGAATATGCTTTTCTAGGCAAAGATGGTAGTTTACCTGTAATTATTTCATCTAAATTAAGTAACGTAGAAAAAGAGAAATTAGTTAACCTACTTAAAAAACACAAAAACGCGATCGCTTGGAAGCTTGTAGATATTAAAGGAATAAGCCCTTCCATATGCACGCACAAAATTTTAATGAATGATGACTACAAAACAGTAATTCAACCACAACGAAGAGTGAATCCCAATGTTCAAGAAGTGGTTAAAAATGAAGTCATCAAGCTGCTTGACGCCGGATTAATCTACCCTATCTCCGATAGTCCGTGGGTAAGTCCCGTTCAAGTAGTCCCGAAGAAAGGAGGTATGACGGTAATAACTAATGAATTAATACCAACGAGAACCGTCACCGGATGGAGAGTTTGTATAGATTATAGGCGATTAAATGAAGCAACAAGGAAAGACCACTTTCCTTTACCCTTCATTGATCAAATGTTAGAACGACTGTCTGGTCATAAATTTTATTGTTTCTTAGATGGTTTTTCAGGTTACTTCAAATACCGATAGCACAAGAAGACCAAGAGAAGACAACTTTCACATGTCCCTACGGAACTTTCGCATATCGACACATGCCATTCGGTCTATGTAATGCGCCTGCAACATTCCAACGTTGTATGGTGGCTATTTTCCATGATATGATAGAAAAGACAATGGAAGTCTTCATGGACGACTTTTCCATCTTTGGAGACTCATATGACCAATGCCTCGATAGTCTTGAACGAATGCTATCCCGATGTGAGGAAACTAACCTCGCCCTTAACTGGGAAAAATGCCATTTCATGGTAACAGAGGGAATAGTACTCGGTCACAAAATCTCAAGCGAAGGAATGGAAGTTGATCGAGCAAAAATAGAAACTATTTCTCGATTACCTCCTCCATCCTCCGTAAGAGCAATCAGAAGTTTCCTAGAGCATGCCGGATTTTATAGAAGGTTTATCAAGGACTTTTCGAAAATTTCAAGGCCTCTAACAAAATTACTTGAAAAAGATGCACCCTTCATCTTTGACAAGGAATGCAATCAAGCATTTCTAACCCTCAAGGAAATGCTAGTCAATGCACCTATCATGATAGCACCAGATTGGAAGTTTCCTTTCGAAATCATGTGTGATGCAAGTGACTTTGCTGTTGGAGCAGTCTTGGGACAAAGAAAAGAAAAGCATTTCCACCCAATCTATTATGCTAGTAAAACTCTTAATGATGCACAAGAAAATTATACAACAACAGAAAAAGAATTACTAGCAGTGGTGTTTGCTTTTGATAAATTCCGTTCTTATCTTGTTCTTTCTAAAACTGTAGTCTATACAGACCATGCAGCCATCAGGTACCTCTTCAAGAAACAAGACGCAAAACCCCGTTTGATCAGATGGATTCTACTCCTCCAAGAATTCGACATCGAAATCAAGGACAAAAGAGGAGCAGAAAACACTGCTGCAGATCATCTCTCATGCTTAGAAGACCCAGCTTTGGAAACGACCAGAGACGAGCAAATCAACGAGAAATTTCCCACAGAATCCTTGGAAATGATGGAGAGTAGACAAGAGCCATGGTATGCCGACTACGCTAATTTCCTAGCTAGCGGTATAGTCACCAAGGGATGGCCACATCATCAAAGAAAGAAATTCTTTGCTGATGTAAAGCATTACTTTTGGGAAGACCCCTATCTTTTCAAAATGTGTGCCGACCAGCTCATCCGAAGGTGTGTCCATGGTAATGAAGCACGAAGAATTCTCCGTCATTGTCATGAAGGTCCATACGGAGGACATCATGGTGCCGCAAGTACCGCACGAAAGGTATTTGATTCAGGATTTTACTAGCCAACCATTTACAAGGATGCACAAAACCTTGTAAAGACATGTGATGCCTGCCAGAGATCAGGTAATATTTCTTCCAAAAACAAAATGCCTCAAAATGGCATTCTCGTTTGTGAAATCTTTGATGTGTGGGGACTCGATTTCATGGGACCTTTCCCGCCTTCAAAGGGAAACAAATATATACTTGTGGCAGTCGATTACTTGTCTAAATGGGCGGAGGCCAAGGCTCTTCCAACAAATGATGGAAGAGTAGTGGTAAAATTTCTGAAAAAAACTGTTTTCTCGCTTCGGGACACCAAAGGCTTTGATAAGTGATAGAGGTACCCATTTTTGCAATCATCAACTCGAAAAAATATTAACAAGGTATGGGGTCTATCACCGGGTCTCAACAGCGTATCACCCTCAAACAAATGGGCAAGCCGAAGTGACTAATCGAGGTTTAAAACGAATACTTGAAAAAAACCGTAGGAATAAATAAAAAAGAATGGGCCGACAAATTAGACGATGCTTTATGGGCTTTTCGAACTGCTTATAAAACCACTATAGGCACAACCCCATATAAGCTTGTCTATGGAAAAAGTTGTCACTTGCCAGTAGAAATAGCTCACAAAGCCTACTGGGCAATAAAAAATGTGAACTTAGATTTAGAAACTGCCGGTAAAAATCGATTTTGTCAAATAAATGAATTAGACGAGCTAAGGAATTATGCATATTCTAACTCCGAAATTTATAAGGAAAGAATGAAAAATTTACATGATAAATATATTATATCTAATGAATTTCGGGTAGGAGATCAGGTTCTATTGTTTAATTCACGACTTCGATTATTTCCTGGTAAGCTAAAATCTAGGTGGTCAGGACCTTTTTCCGTCACCCATGTTTTTCCGCACGGTGCAGTAGAAATTAAAACTCGAAATGGGATACCATTCAAAGTCAATGGCCAACGGCTAAAACTCTACCGAGGATCCATTGAGGATGAGGAAGAGGAGATCTCACTTCAAAGGGTTAACGAATAAACTCATACCCGACATGTTACGAACAGGTAAGTGTACGTTTAAAAACCGGTAAGTCTTCTAGCCATTTTTGGAAATAAGGGGAATGCACACGAGCACATAAAACAAAAAAAAATTCAAAAACTTTGCTCGGCACGGGGCCGTGTCGAGGCAACTGTCAGGATAAAACCCTCTTTTCATAACAGTTACCTCATTCCACACGCCCCGTATTGCCGAAAACGCTCTGGTTTCAGGCGATTTTCCGCAGATTTCCGACGTCACTACCGAGTTTAACAACATCAAGGTATGATTCTATCATCTTTAGTAGTTAGATTAGTTACTTTCATGTAGTTAAAACATCAAAAATTGGGGAAAATCTAGGGTTCTTCGTGTTCATCCGGATCGGACTTCAAATTTTTTATGAAATCTGTTAGTATTAGTTTAGATTAGTGTAGTAGAAAGTAAATAAACATCTATTGTTGATAGATTCGTTCGATTTTCCACTAAAACCCCAAACCCTTGTTTTTGAACCGAAAAACACGAAATTGGAAGGGTAAACGGTTTGTTTTGGGAAAAACGACACTTAGGGTTTCATTTTCGGGGGAAACCGCTACTATTGGGCTAAAAATTTTCAGGTTTTCGAAACCGGGACGAAAAATGAACTTTTTGGGTTACAGACGCCTGGACACGGGGCCGTGTCCGCTGAACACGGGGCCGTGTCCAGCCCACTGTTTGCAGTTTCACCCCAAATATCCTTGTTTCATACTAACTTCTAATGTATTCTTTCAGATGTCAAAATTCACAAGGTTCAACGCAAGCGAACTTGATGCTAGGGCGCGGTATGAGATACTACAAACAAGACCGGAGGAGTACCCTAGGCGGGCATGTACCGACTTGTTAACCATGGTGAATCAACTTGACCGATTCAACAACATCGTGAGAGGGCCACTTGCAGTTGCATTGAACACCCGGCTTCGGTCGGTGCATCAATGCACAATGGAGTTTTACAGTACTTTCGTTTTCAACTCAAGGTGTGACCCGTTTGACAATGAGGGGGTCACATTTCGATGTGGAGGGACAACGTACTCAATCTCCATGGCACAGTTTGGATCTATCATAGGGTTATATGGTGAAGAGGAATCGGGAAATGAAGAGAATACTGGGGGGCTACGAGACTTGGATGAAACCGAACGCCAAGCCGCATGGGCTCAAATAGGTGAAGGAATCTACAACCCTAGCAGCACCAAAAGCACCAAACTGAGGGACCCGCTATACCGCTACATTCACAGGCTCCTCACTTACTCGCTGAACCAGCGTCACGACAGTAGTGGCGTTGTGGGGTTGAAAGATTTGGTTGTCCTTCACTGCGTCCACAACCAAAAGCCTCTCGATGTTCCATATCTCCTACTGCGCAACATGCATCTCAACCGCCTTGCTAGAGCTCCAACACCTATCTTCTTTGGGGGATGGGTGTACCGTCTTTTCAAGCACTTCACGAACATTCCAAGGTCCTTTCAAAGAAGTCCATGGTCGGGACGAGTCGACTACCACATTTGCCGGGCCATGAACTTGCTTTATGAGACAGAAGACGGGACGGTGAGCTTTCAAAGGACGCAAGGTTATGCATGGAACCCGCAGGAGGCTCTAGTTCTTCATGCACCACCTCGCCAATACCAGTACCAACCCCATGGCGATCCGGGTCAATCCTCCTCACAAGGAGGCGGTTTTCCTAACTTTCAAAGTTTACATGATCTTTTGCAGGAAAACCTCATGTGCACCAGGAACGCCTACAATCTCGCCAACAACACCTACCACCGGGTCGGAGCTATTGAGCGCAACATCAACGATATACAAGATGATATCGGCAGCATCCGGGAGTATATGGCGGGACATGGGGGTGGAGGTGGAGATAGCGATGAAGACATGGAGTAAGAGGTTTGAAGGAACAAGGGGCAGGTTGGTGATGAGCCCACAGGTTTAAGTACCCTTCTCTATCGAACAATTTACGGCTTGCGTGCCGCTTGTTAAACAATTTACTTTCTTTAACTGTTTTTTTTATTTCGTTTTATTTTCACTTTATGCTTGGAGACAATTGACGTTGGTAAATTAGGATGTTTTATGTTTGCTTGGTGTGGTATTGAGTGATTAAACAGGTACAATGCAAGGGTTAGAGTGCTAAACCTTAGCACTTGCAGCTCCAAAATGGAGAAACCGGGAGACAAAACCTATTTTTCAGGCTCACAGACTATCCACACGGGGACGTGTCCAGCCGACACGCCCCCGTGTTCATCTCCCAGATCTGCTGTTTGGTTACTGACCTGCAATTATTTGCCAAACACGAGGCCGTGTCCAGTGGACACGCCCCCGTGTTCATCTTCTGTAAGTTTTCATTACTGGCAGTTCGCCACGGGGCCGTGTCCAGTGGACACTGGGCCGTGTCCAGGCTGCCAGTAACATAAATCTTTGCTTTTTAACCCACTTTTACACATTCTAATCAACCGAAAATCTTATTTTTGTGACACATTGAGGACAATGTGTAATTTAAGTGTGGGGGGGATGCTAAAACCTTGAATTTTACAAATCCTAATTACAAGCCTTACACAAAACTCTATTGGAACCGCTAAACACCCCAAAATTTTTTTAAAAACTTTTCGTTTTTTTTACTTGTCTTGGTTTAATTTGGGAATAACAAGTTCTAAAAAGGTTATATTTTTACAAATTTACAACCGATAGCGTCGTGATAACAAAGAACCAACATAAGAAAATTACGAAACGGCATAACAATTCTAGTTAAAAATTCGATTATATATACTTGATCGCATTAAAAACCCATACCCACAAAAGTGAGTTTTGAGCCTTTATTGAGCATACAAATATACATCTTTAGACTAAATGCTCATTTTTCGTTTCTTGTGTGAATAGCCGCTTGGTTCTTACAACTCTAGAACTTGCCACGACGATACATTCCCGGTCCTTACCAACTTAAACCCAAGTAAGTAAGTGATGGAGGCATTAGGACTAACCATATTTTTCTTTCTACACCATTATTTTCATTTTTTTTTACCACCTACCCAAAATCCCCCTAGTTAGCCCCTTTGAGCCTAAACCTTTCATTTCATTACCCTAAAACCCTTTTTACCCACCAAAAACCCTTTTTACCCACCAAAAACCCTTTTTTATTTTTCACCCTTTATTTTAGTAACAAGCTCGGTTTTTCGTAAGATCGCTATTTTATGTGACTTTCCTTAAAAAAAAAATATGATGAAGTCAAAAACAAACAAAAGCTATATAAAAGCTTGTTTGGAGAAATACTTCAAAATAAAGAGTCACTAAAAACAAGGTGTGTCACGAAAACCGATGCTCTTTACGATTTTCGCCCTTTTACTAACCACTAACCTAACCACCCACCTTTAACCCAAGCCTAACCCTTCACCCAAAAAGTCCTCTTGATATTTACAAAGGTAAAAAGTTAAAAAGGAGGAGGATTGATTGCTTGGCAAGCCTATGGAAGGCGTAAGTTCCATGCCGCTCTCGAGTGATTCACTAAAAAAATACACCTTCGGCCGAGTGTTGAGTGATCTCCCGTGAGGTATGTGAACTTGTATATAAATGGAATTTTAATAAGGCATGCTATGCCCGAATAAGTAATTTATCCTGTGAAACGTTCTAAATAAATCATAACGAATAGGATTGTAAATAAATAAAAATAAAACCTACAAAGATCTTGGATTCCCGACACTCTTTGACAAGCCAAAAACTTTCTCTTCTACCTATTCCATTTGGGAGTGTAAGCCACATTTAAAGAGTTTTGCTTGAGGACAAGCAAAAGTTCAAGTGTGGGGGTATTTGATGTGTGTAAAATGCAACATATAAATCACATCAATTAAGGCATAAAACTAACCCTTTTTAAGTACTAATGTTGGAAAAAGAGTGTTTTTGTCTTCCTTTTGTATTTTCAGGATGAAATGAGCTCAAATTCACAAAAGGAGCAAAAAGACAACTAATTCTAGCATAAATACAAGAAAAGGAATAAAAGTAGACTGCCCGGACCCTCAACAGCAGCCCCCAAAGCAAAGAAGAGAAAGCAGAAGTCTGAACACGCCCCGTGCTCAGCCAGCACGGGGCCGTGCCCAAGAAGCAGCATAAAAGACAAACTTATAGAAGCTTCCATTGCCCACCACGGGGCCGTGTCCAGCGGGCACGGGGGCGTGGTGAAAGTACAGCAGGCGCATTAATTGTAATTACGAATTACAATTAATGAGGAGAGAGAGTGTCAGACGGGCACGGGGGCGTGTCCAGTGGACACGGGGCCGTGCCCAGCCTTCTGTTCAGCCTATAAATAGGGGTGCTTGGTTTCATTTCAACTCATCCCTTGGCACACCACCTCTCTCACACTTCATCCACCACCCACCACCACCATAACACCATCATTCACCACCATCATCCATTGTCCATCGTAGAGTGTGTGAGTCGTCTCGGGATCCAAGATTGATCGTAAGAGTTCTTGACAATCAAGGCCATGTTTGCCTAAGTCTCTTACATCAGTTGGTGAAGACAAGTGTTTAGTATAATACTTTTTATTTTCAATCTTTTGCACTTTTTATTTGGTTTTGTATTAATGACTTTAATAACTAGTTACTTATGTTGAAGGTGATCTTTCCTTATCGTTTGTCCGTGGTGTCTTGGCATTATTTTACTGTCTATATAAAATAAAAGATTTTCACCATTTATATCTCCACGGTCTATATGGAGGTATGTTGGCTACCTGGTCGGGGGTTAAGGGAACGGTTTGGTAAGGGTCTTGCCCTTGTTCAGCGTTTAGAGGTCCTGCTTGGGACCTGGGTCAAATTTAGTAGGATCTCCTTCAATGCCCATAGGTATTGGATGGCGGGGATCCAAACTCTTTGACCCCCTCATAAGTTAACTACTATTAATACTATAACCCGGCTATTTAGGACTGTATCCCTGCTGACTCAGACTACTTAGTCGAGGGTAACGTCACCGCCGAAAGCGGGGCCTACCACAATTTGCATTAATAACTTAATTCATTGTCTTTCAATAATCTGACCCTTTAGGATTGTATCCTTGCTGACTCAAACTACTGGGTTGAGGGTAACGTCGCCTTCAAAAGAGGGGCCTACTACAATAACTAAGATAATCTCTTAAACAAGTGCAAAAGTGCGAAAATAATCAAAGGCTATACTAATACACGTGTCGGATCCAAGTGATTCATCTTGTCTATCTGTTTTATTTTATTTTTATTTTTTAGCATTTAGTTAGTTTTTATTTTCTTAGTTTAAAAACATTTTTCTTACTTTTTTATTTGATTAGACGTTGAGGATAAACCGGTATTAAAAGCTCTTGTGTCCTTGGACGACCTCGGTATCTTACCAACACTATACTACGTCCACGATGGGTGCACTTGCCTATATGTGTGTTTAGTGTTAGTGAATATCGTGTTTTATAAATTTAAAACTTGGCTAAAAGTGTAAAAAGGGCTTAAATATACATCAAAAATATATTACACTACACACGCATCACACCTCAAAGAAATAGAAGGAGATGGAAGATAATCCTATTGTACGTGACTTCCCTGAGGTATTTCCTGAGGAATTACCTGGTCTTCCGCCTCATCATCAGGTTGAATTTCTAATCGAGCTAGCTCCTGGAGCAGCGCCCATAGCTCGAGCACCTTATCGTTTAGCTCCATCAGAACTTGAAGAACTGTCCACGCAACTGCAAGAGCTCTTGGACAAGGGTTTCATTCGTCCTAGCTCTTCGCCCTGGGGAGCTCCAGTGTTATTTGTGAAGAAGAAAGACGGTACCTTTAGAATGTGTATTGACTACTGCGAACTTAACAAGGTGACTGTAAAGAATCGCTATCCACTTCCACGCATTGATGACTTGTTCGATCAGCTGCAAGGGTCGAGCTACTATTCGAAGATTGACCTGAGGTCAGGCTACCATTAACTGACAGTCCGAGACGAGGATATCTCTAAGACATCGTTCAGGACTCGTTATGGGCATTACGAGTTCCTGGTTATGCCTTTTGGATTGACAAACCCGCCTGCGGTCTTCATGGATCTTATGAACAGAGTATGCAAGCCCTACCTGGATAAGTTTGTTATTGTTTTCATCGACGACATCCTGATCTATTCTAAGAGTCAGGAGGAGCACGAGCAACACCTGAAGCTTATTTTGGAACTCCTTCGACCAGAGCAGCTTTATGCCAAGTTTTCGAAATGCGACTTTTGGCTTCGCGAAGTCCACTTTCTAGGCCACGTGGTAAACAAGGATGGGATTCATGTTGATCCATCCAAGGTAGACTCGATCAAGAACTGGCCTGCACCCCGTACACCAACAGAAATCCACCAATTCTTGGGTTTGGCGGGCTACTACAGAAGGTTCATCAAAGATTTCTCCAAGATTGCGCAACCTCTCACCTCACTAACTCAGAATGGTGTCACCTACCGTTGGGGTGATGCACAGGAGTCCGCGTTTCAGCACTTAAAAGATAGACTTTGTAGCACACCGATTCTTTCATTGCCTGAAGGCACAGCTGATTTTGTGGTTTATTGTGACGCATCAATTCAGGGTCTTGGTTGCGTGTTGATGCAACGGGATAAAGTCATTGCTTATGCATCGTGCCAACTTAAAGTTCATGAAAGGAATTACACTACACACGATCTGGAGCTGGGAGCTGTTGTTTTCGCACATAAGATATGGAGACATTACCTGTATGGTACCAAGTGCACCATTTACACCGATCACAGGAGTCTTGAGCATATCTTCAAGCAAAAGGAGTTAAACATGCGACAACGTCGATGGGTCGAGCTCTTGAATGATTACGAATGCGCGATTAAGTACCATCCGGGCAAAGCCAATGTTGTGGCCGACGCCCTCAGTCGGAAGGATACTAGACCTAAACACGTACGTGCTTTACGACTTACCATCCAATCTAGTCTTCCTACACAAATACGAGATGCTCAGGTTAAAGCATTGAAAGCAGAGAACGTCAGAGCGGAGTCCCTACGTGGGTCAAGGAAACGATTAGAACAAAAGGAAGACGGCGCTTACTACGTTACAGGGCGCATTTGGGTCCCACACTATGGAAACATACGCGAGCTAGTGATGGATGAAGCACATAAGTCTCGATACTCGGTACATCCTGGTTCGGATAAGATGTACCACGACTTAAAGACTACATACTGGTGGCCTAGCATGAAAGCCCACATAGCAACTTACGTTAGCAAATGTTTGACTTGTGCAAGGGTCAAGCCTGAATATCAAAAACCATCGGGCCTACTTCAACAACCAGAGATTCCGAAATGGAAATGGGAGCAAATTTCCATGGATTTCGTTACTGGCCTGCCTAGATCTCAACGCGGAAATGACACTATTTGGGTGATCGTGGATCGATTGACTAAGTCTGCACACTTTTTGGCTATCAAAGAAACAGACAAGTTCTCTACTTTAGCAGACGTTTACTTAAAGGAAGTGGTTTCGAGGCATGGGGTGCCAACCTCCACTATTTCTGATCGTGATGCGTGTTTTACTTCTAAACTGTGGCAAGCAATGCACAAGTCTTTTGGCTCACATTTAGACATGAGCACAGCTTATCATCCGTAAACAGATGGACAGTCTGAACGCATTATCCAATCCCTTGAAGACATGCTTAGGGCATGCCTGATTGATTTTAGCAACGGCTGGGAAAAGCATCTACCGTTAGTGGAATTTTCGTATAACAACAGCTACCACACCAGCATCCAAGCTGCTCCATTTGAGGCATTGTACGGACGTAAATGCCGATCACTTCTTTGTTGGGCAGAAGTTGGTGACAGCCAAATCACGGGTCCAGAACTTGTAGTAGACACAACAGAAAGGATTGCCCAGATACGGCAATGAATGGCGGCAGCTCGTGACCGTCAGAAAAGATACGCTGATAAGCGCAGGAAACCACTCGAGTTCCAGGTTGGGGATCGAGTGCTACTCAAGGTCTCACCTTGGAAAGATGTAGTTCGTTTTGGCAAGCGAGGCAAACTTAATCCGCGTTACGTTGGACCTTTCGAAATCATAGAGAAAATAGGCAAAGTGGCCTACAAACTAAACCTACCCGCAGAACTCAGTGGAGTTCACAACGTATTTCACGTGTCAAATCTGAAGAAGTGTCTGTCAGATGAGACCCTCGTAGTTCCTTTGAAGGAGCTCACTATCGACGACAAGTTGCGATTCGTCGAGGAACCAGTTGAAATCACAGACCGAGACGTTAAGGTTCTCAAACACACCAGAATACCTCTTGTTCGGGTTCGTTGGAACTCCCGTCATGGCCCAGAGTTTACCTGGGAACGAGAAGACCAAAGAAACTCAAGTATCACCAGTTGTTCAAGAACAGCGCAACCACTACTGAGGCTGAAGCTACTACAGAATTTCGGGACGAAATTCCAAACCAACGGGAGAATGATGTGACACCCCAGGAAAACCAGGAAACAACGCAACACAACTAGCTTCCTCAGTAACCACGTGCTAAATTTCGGGATGAAATTTCTTTCAAGTTTGGGATAATGTGACAACTCGAGTTTCCAAGGTTTCTCCTTTATGCATTACTTGTTACATACTGTCTTTTATGGTCCGTTGCATTGAAACTGTGCACTGTGATTTGTTTTTCAGTTGTCATGTTGACTTTTGTTAGTGTTATCTAATAAATAAAAGTTGTAAATTATTATTTTAGACCTTATGAAGAAAGTTGGAGCTTTGGCCGAAAACACTCACACCCGAAAACACCCACTCGAAGAAAACACCAATCTCTTTGACGAAATCAGTGTTTTCGTCAGGATTGGGCTTCGGCCCAAGGCTGTTCGGCTAGCCCAATGGTGTTTACGATATAACTTGTGAAATCGGTTACGTTAGAACACTTTTAGGAAACCCTAAACTACTCTTCTCTTGTGCAACGGTAGCTACAACATTTGGAACCTTTCTTCCTGATCGATCCGTTAGTTTTTCTATTCCAGTTAGTGTTTAACCTTTGCATGATTGCTTGCTTGAAATCTCCATTTACTGTTTAATTGAAAACCTCGTTTACGGTTTCAAAATAATGTGTGGATCATGGTTAGATGATGAGATTGGTTATAACGGGTTGTTAGTCTATTGGGTTAATGGGTAGGACTTGATGATTCTAATGTAAATCATTCGGACTAGACCTGATTGCTTATGCTACTGCTTATGATTCGACTTGATGATATATATGTATAATCTGAATATTTAAGTGAGTTATGATTCTGGAATTGCATGATGATTGAATGGTGATTATCGATTGTATAGTGGTTAAGCAATGTACATGGTTTCATGAATAGATCTGGTTGAACAAGTGATTGTTATAGCCTGTGTAACTGTAGACGAATCACTAGGGTTCTAGGTGCATAACTGTTATTGATGACGAAAACCCTACCCCGACGAAATCCCCACGTAGACGAAAACATTGAGACCAGGCGAAAGCACAAGGACCAGACGAAAAAACCCAGTGTTTTCGTCACACCCTAAGCCCAATGAAATCAATTTCGGATTTCGTCGCCCGAGTGATTTCGCCAAAAGGTGTTTTCGCCAAATAAGGATTTCGCCAAAGAGTGTTTTCGCCATAAAGGATTTCGCCAAAAAGGGGTTTTCGGCTAATGATCTGTAACTCGTATGTTAAATCTGTTACTTTGTTAACTCTGTTAGTTTGCTAAATCTGTTAGTTTGTTAACTCTAATAGTTTATTAACTCTGTTAAGTCATTAACTCCGTTAAGTGGTTAACTCTGTTAAGTTGTTAACGCTGTTAAGTTATTAACTCCGTTAAGTCTGTTAAGCATGTTAAACCAGTTAAATTGATTACCCAGGTTAGAATTGACTAAGAACTCTGTTATATGATGTATGATTGTATGAACATGAAATAACTGTTATGTGTTACTTGATGATGATTGCTTAAGCACACCTTGTGACATAGATTGTATGTGAAACCTTACAAACATGTACTGATTGTGTACGTGCATAACTATAGGACTTGACTGATTATTTGTGAGCACATAGTTTAGCATACCGAGCAAACTAAGGTGAGTTCACACATTCACAAGGCATGGGATTCCCAAGGGTTAGGAATGGGTAAAGGATTTATACCAACACCGCGTGACATCCTAGTTTGGAACACGTACACACCCTCTTAATTGAAGGGTGACAACATGTGATAAGGATTTAATTGGAAACTGCGTGATCTTCTGGTTTGGAACACGTACACACCCTCTATACTGAAGGGTGACAACATGAATTCTAGACCAAAACTCTATCATTAAGTCCCTCATTTTTATATCGACTTAATCGCCGGGCCAATGGCAAGCGGGTCATTAGTTAGATAGCGCTATTTAGGTTTGACAAGCCTCACACCGTACCGCAGAGGACGGGCGTGAACTAATGGATCTGGGCACTAGTCAATGATGATAGACATTGACGTCAGGGCACCAACTTACTTTAGTCAGTGGTCGATATGGAAAACAGGTCTAGTGGTTAACATGGGGAAGCCCCCACCAACTATGGATATGTTTGGGAAACAGGGTAAACTGATTAACTAATGACTTACAAATGAACTCTTGGTTTTTGAAACAACTTAACAATGAACACCAACTGTGAACTCGCTCAACTTTGTTGTTGACTCGTTGTTACATGCCTTGCAGGTCGTTAGATGCTTTTGGAGCTTGCACGAGGAGGACAGGTCTTTTTGGAATATGGACTGTTATGTCCTATGCTTAACATTTGAACTTTAAACTATGTTTTGGTTATTTAAACATTACTATGCTTCCGCTGATTTCTTAAACGTGTTTGGTTTATTTTTAAACACCAATTATATTGTGTTTGGTTTTAATTACTTAATTGTATTGTTCAATATGATTGGTGGCTCGATCCTGGTCAGTCACGTCTCCAAGCAGTGATACTCAGCGATTTGATTTTGGGGGTGTGACAGTATACGGACCATAAGGACCAGGTCTGCATTCATGAATTTTCATTAGTTGGCAATTTCGACCCCTGAACGCGTATCGTTGAGTTTTGCACATCTAACACCCGTTAACCCCATTTATAAGCTCCACAAGGGATTTAAAGTATATTTAACTTGAACCATGCTCAAAAATGTTATGGATGCCAGTTCGTTCGGTCGTACGGTCGCGTTTATCGCTTAATTACGACGAACGTTCGAACGGACGCGAAAACAATCTAGATTTCGCGACGGATGGTATTTTTGCATTCCCATCACTAAAATATAATATCCAATGATTACAAAAATTTATGGATGTACCGTTATGGCCAGAATGTAGAATATGCGCGAATATGCATACTTTCGCAGTTTTGATGCTTTTAGTCCTTTTATCGCACAAAGTTGTGCGTAATTTCATTTATCGATATCAAAATCTTGTATAGCCCATATAGGGATTCCCGAGAACGTGACCGAGCATTACGGAGTTTCTGGTTCTCTTAAAGGTCACTTGAAAGCGTAGTTTCGCTTGTTGATGCTTTTGGTCCCTTTAATGCGCAAACTTGCGCGTATCATCATTTAATGGCATCAAAGCCCTATGTAGCCCATATTAAGGATTCTCAAAAGTATGATGGCACATCAAAACTCTTCGGGTTCGTTAAAAGGTCATTCAGAGGTATAATTAAACATGTTGACGCTTTTAACCTCTCTAACTCGTAAACTTGCGCATAACTTCACTAATTGGCATAAAAGCCTTGAATGGCCAATATTAGGCATTCCTGAGAATATGATCAAACATTATGAAGCTCTCGGTTTGTTAAAAGGTTACTCAGAGGTAAAATTAACATGTTGACACTTTTAACCCATCGTTGCGCAAACTTTCGAATAATTACACAAACGGCTCCTCTCGTCCAACAAGTGGCTCATTTGAGATTACGGACACCGTATAAGGTCACTCAGAGGCTTAGTTTAAGCATGTTGACACTTTTAGTCCTTCTATAATCAAGGTTTTTGATTTTTGATGAAATTAGTCCCTCATAGTCAACGTTTGACTTTATCAGGGAGTCACACTGATCATATAGACTGTTAGGGTTGGGTATAACCCACCATTTTGTATAGGGGATCATAAAGACCACTACTAACTTTGTCTTATCGACAATAGAATAAAGTATAGCCCGTAGGCATTTCATTACTAGGGATGTTAATATTATGATCATCATACTGATGATACTAGTCAGGATCGCAATGATCATATAGACTATGGGATTTGAGCATAGCTCATCCCCTTTGGGCAAAGAATCACAAAAGATTACAATTGCCTTGTCTCAGTTGGACAATATAATATAGCCCTTAGGCAAAACATCATTAAAGATGTTAAATTTAATCATCGTACTGATGATTTTAGTCATGATCACATTGATCATATAGACTATTAGGCTTGAGCACAGCTCACTACCTTGAACAGGAGATCGTAAAGATCACAATGTCTTTGTCACAAATGGACAATATAATATGGCCCGTAGGCGAAACATCACTAATGGATGTTTATAATAGGTTCATCAGATTAGATGATATAAGTCATGATTGCATGAATCATATTGACTATTTGGCTTGAGCATAGCTCACCATCTTAGACAAGGAATCATAAAGATCACAATGTCAATGTCTCTAATGGACAATATATTGTAGCCCGTAGGCAAATCATCACTAAAGGATGTTAAATAGTATGATCATCGTATTAGATGATATTAGTCATGATCGCATTGATCATATAGACTATCATGTTTGGACATAGTCCAACATTTGTAGACAGGGGGTCATAGACCACAACTGTCATTGTCTTATTAGACAGCAAGTTTAGCCCGTAGGCACTTCACCACTAATGGATGTTTATGGTATAATCATCACATTGATGATACTTGCCATGATCTACTCTGATCATATAGGCTTTAAGGCTTGGACGAAATCCAATACCTTGATAGCTGGTGTGGTTTCTCACGCCACATTGCCAGGAGTGTTAACATGTTCTCAGATGTTAACAAGATTAATTATTTATTAGAGGGTTTTACCATCATAGCCATGTTCATAGACATATAGGCTAGGTTATACCATTAAGAGGATCTTTTGAAAATTTTCAGCTGATCGATAAAGTTCGAGTAAAATTCAGAACTATTGTTGGATAAAGGACGAAATGAATACCTACATAAAATTTTCAAAACTTTCCTAAGTTATTAGAAATTTACAATAGTGCCTTAATCAGGACTTTTAATAATATATTTGTCCACAGAGGACTAAGAGGAAAAATAAGTCCATATAAGGACTATAAAATATTATAAGTCCATATAGGGGTTATAATGAAATGTCAATGTCCTCAAAGGGACTATTTCGAAATAGCGTATTCCCAAAGGATTTTAATGAAATAACATGTCCATAAAAGGACTATATTGGTACAGTGTGCGCACAAAAGGGCTATGTTGTACAGATGTCCTCACAGGGACTTTAAATAACCCTAGTCCGTGCAGGGACTATAAGAGAGTATTAGTCCGCAAAGGGACTAAAAGCTATGTCCGCATTGGGACTTTTATGATATAAAATGTCCATAAAAGGACGTTAATAAACAATTGTCCTCGTAGGAACTTTATGTCGCTAGACACGTCCTCATTGGGACTTATTAATGAAACAATATGTCCTTGAAAGGACTATAATGAATTATTATCTCCGCCAGGGGACCTTGATAAAATAATATGTCTATGAAAAGACTTTTAATGAAATACTATGCCCATGAAAGGACTATGATGGAATATAATGTCCAAAGTCTGATTACAATTCAAAGGGTTTGGTTTTAGGAATGTGTCCTTAAAGGTCTTTCCTCCAAACCGGTCGCACGCTTATTCTAGCCGTATAGTGAAGCTAGGCATTCCTTGGCTTCGGATGAGGAGAATTTCCATCAACGACTTCCTTGCTTGGCAACTTATTCAAATTATATAAAATCGAAAACAATGTTTACTTAATAGGGATGAGAACATTCCTATGTTAAGTCTAGACTCAAAAGGTCTAAGGAATATGCTACAGTGTCATTGAGATTAAACACAAAAGACTAGTATTTAATTCACTCAATGTTGGCTCTGATACCAACCTGTCACACCCCGATATTTCCACATATTACCGGTGGGCCCGGTGGGGAGTATCGTGACGTAATTGATATCATCATGGTTAATCATACACAGAATAGCACAGCGGAAGTCTTGGAATATAAAATATTATTACAAACTCAAATGTCTGAAAATATCAAGTATTTATTATAGACGAGCCTGTAATATCAAATCCACAGGAGGATCATTACAGAATGTATAAAATGAAGCTTAGCAGACTTTATGGCATCTTTAAGGATTTGCAAGATCCTCTTTTTCGACACCGAGCAACTCCCAGCCTATTACGAGTAGTACCTGCCACTTAGTCTTTTGAAAATACGTCAGTTTTCACTGGTAAATACAATTAACTGACTCTTTTGAAAAGAGTTTATGAAAATTGATTTAAGTGCACATGGCACGAATCATTTATAACTTGGGACAATTATTTAAAGATAATCTTGTATACAGATTTACATGTTTGTCATACATATGGGGTCGGTTTGGAAGCCGGTCATGATTAACCAACTAACCCACAAAGGAGTTATCCCCAACATGTGGGTTTATATATATTTAGCATTTGCATCTGTCAGCTGTATGCCTACACCCCGTGCATAGGTCGTGGCCATTTTCAAATGAAATAAGCCGAGGATATCCAGGACACGGTCGAATTAACCCCCAATGTTTATGTTATCAAACAAGACAGATTAAAATGGGTTATGTAAATTTATTAATCACAATCCGATTAAATGATTTCATACCCGACCAAGTGGTATTATTATAATACCATATCCCAAGCACGTATAAGGGAAAATAAGTTAAAAGTATTTACCTGAGCTAATACTTTATTCACAGCAAAATAACTCAGTCGTATCCAAGCTATCTAAATGCAGGTAGCTTTTACCGGGTGGCTCTAGTCTGGAGTGATGGTAATATATAACCAATTCAGAATGCTAATGGTCTTCTTTAAGTTGTAGACTTAGACCGGCTAGCTTAAAGTTTCTAAAACGGTACGACATGCTAGATTAAGCGATGACCGGAATAGAATGTGATTTAGACCCGACAAGTTTGGATACTTGTATAATATGGTAAACTAAACACATTCTGGATTTTGAAGTTAAAATGATAAGGTTAAACCCGTTTTGGCAAAATTACATAAACTAGTTACATAAGTCTAACAGTACGCGCATAAGCGATAACGAGTAACCAGATGAGTCATGAACAAGTTCCATATGCCAATATACTTTAAATAAGTTATAATATCAGTGGGATATTAACTTGTATGCCCGTTTAGGTTTTAAAATCAAACTATGCCCCAAAAGGGCGTTTTGGTCATTTTATGTCGTATAAAAGGAACTTGGGTACAATTTGATGTTACGATCATAAATATTCTTTTAAAACACTTTATTTATGATATAATATCAGTATGATATCAAACATATGTGTGTTTCATTGTTTAAAACCAAACTATGCTCCATAGGGGCATTTTGGTAATTTCACATATAGTCTTGAAGGCTAATTTGGGAATCTGAGTTTATGACATATACCTACTATAAAAATATTTAAAATTAGTTATGAAATCAGTAGGTAACAAGTCTTGGTTGGTAGTTATGGTTTAAAACCATACTACGCGTCGAAACGGCGTTTAAGTCGTTAAATGATGATGTATGCTATCTTTTAGAAAAACTAATATTATGGTCAGATTTATATGACCAAAATATGTTATTTATTATAACATGTCAGTAGGAAAAAGGTTTTGTAAGAAAATCATGCTTTAAACCCATTTTGTGTGTTATAAGGGCATTATCGTCATTTAAGAACATAATACAAGCATTTCTGCATTAACTCAATTTATAATCTGAATTGATATCCCAAATTATCCTAATTATGATATTAAATCAGTAGGCAATGAGTTTAGTATAAGGAATTATGCTTAAAACCAATTTATGCGCCTAAAGGGCATTTTGTTCACTTTAAAGCACAATTTACGCCATTATAAGTAAACTCAGTTTATGATCTGATTTATAACATCTAAATATGTTAAACATGTTAACATATTGGTACCTAAGTTGCTTGAAAGCTTATTGGTGCCTAAAACCTTGTTCTTACTAAAAAGGGCATATTAGTCAAAGTACGACATATTAACGGAAACTTGCATAAGACTTGGAGTACTAGCATGATCGTGTAGTATAACCCCAGAGGGTTATGCTACATTATATTATGATCATAACGGAACCTAAAATCAGTATCATGCTAGTCTAATTTGGATTATAACCAAAAGTCAATGTAGAAGTCAAACTACGCGATTTTCGGTTGCGAACCGACCCTAAACTCAGAATTGTCGGGTTGAACATGCCTAAACATGTTCTAATAGTAATTACCAAGTTATTAGAGTGTTAAAATATAATTTATAACCTCTGCATCATTGGTTTGAATTATTATATATATTTCTGTCTAGTTTAACTTTTTAATTAAGTAGTTTGACCCGACAATTAACTAAGCAAACGAAAGAATTTGGAGGTGCCCTTTTAAGGGTTAATCACCTACCTAACTATGGTCACATAACCACATTCATTTCGAACAGTGGCTGGATCATTTGAGATTAAACCGAAAGTCAAAGTTAATTTACGATAATTTTGACTTTTCAGTTTTTAAACTAAAAACTGAACTATGGAAGGGGGCTAGGACACTTACAAAAGGTCCTAGCTATCTTTTCTACAAACTTGAGTCCCTTTTCGGATCAGGAAGCTCCAGAATGAGAGGAGAAGGAGAAGGAATTGAAATGAGCAAATGAAAGTGTTGAAGAACACTTCTATTTATAGTTGGAGAGGATTTAGGAGATCACTCCAGGTGTTTAGAGGCTTCTTATCATGATTACAAGTGCCCCCATACGTGTTACAAACAGGCAACAAGCCCATAGATCCAATTTGATGGTTTAAACTTGCTTGGTGTGGGGAACAAGCAATTTTTCGTAGCTGGAACCTGCATACGGACCGTATGGTCCAGTGTATACGGTCCGTAAGGACCAGGTTTGCATTCATGAATTTTCATTAGTTGGCAGTTTTGGCCCCTGAACGCGTATCGTTGAGTTTTGGCACATCTAACACCCGTTAACCCCATTTATAAGCTCCATAAGGAAGTTAAAGTATATTTAACTTGAAGCATGCTCAAAAATGTTATGGATGCCAGTTCGTTCGGTCGTACGGTCGCGTTTATCACTTAATTACGACGAACGTTCGAACGGACGCGAAAACAATCCAGATTTCGCGACGGATGGTATTTTTGCATTCCCATCACTAAAATATAATATTTTAATGATTACAAAAATTTATGGATGTACCGTTATGGCCAGAATGTAGAATATGCGCGAATATGCATACTTTCGCAGTTTTGATGCTTTTAGTCCTTTTATCGCACAAAGTTGTGCGTAATTTCATTTATCGATATCAAAATCTTGTATAGCCCATATAGGGATTCCCGAGAACGTGACCGAGCATTACGGAGTTTCTGGTTCTCTTAAAGGTCACTCGAAAGCGTAGTTTCGCTTGTTGACGCTTTTGGTCCCTTTAATGCGCAAACTTGCGCGTATCATCATTTAATGGCATCAAAGCCCTATGTAGCCCATATTAAGAATTCTCAAAAGTATGATGGCACATCAAAATTCTTCGGGTTCGTTAAAAGGTCATTCAGAGGTATAATTAAACATGTTGACGCTTTTAACCCCTCTAACTCGTAAACTTGCGCGTAACTTCACTAATTGGCATAAAAGCCTTGAATGGCCAATATTAGGCATTCCTGAGAATATGATCAAACATTATGAAGCTCTCGGTTTGTTAAAAGGTCACTCAGAGGTAAGAATTAACATGTTGACACTTTTAACCCTTCGTTGCGCAAACTTTCAAATAATTACACAAACGGCTCCTCTCGTCCAACCAGTGGCTCATTTGAGAATACGGACACCGTATAAGGTCACTCAGAGGCTTAGTTTAAGGATATTGACACTTTTAGTCCTTCTATAATCAAGGTTTTCGATTTTTGACGAAATTAGTCCCTCAAAGTCAACGTTTGACTTTATCAGGGTTCAATACACGTGTCAACACATCATTGGACATGATTTTATGAGGTGTTACACCTAGGGTTTTGTTATTTCTGTTCTTGGCTCGCTCGCTCGTGTGACGTAGTTTCTGGTGCATGGTAGTGTGGTTTACGTGATGAGGGAGAGAGTTGGTAATTCTGATGCGGATGGTTACCCTAAGTTGAGTAATGCTATTGGTGACATGAATAAAACTGATGGAACACATAACCCTAATATGAATGAGGAGACGAACACTAATCCTGGAACAACACCAGTGCAAACGAATGTTGTGTTGGACGATATTGAAACTACCCCAGGTGCTGCTCCTATGAGAGGTATTGGGTTACGGGTGATGAATATTGAAGGCAATCCATTAATGCTGAAGCGAGGTATGTATTCGACAAACAATGTCTCGGTTATTGATGGATTGGAAGCTATTTCCAAAACTGTTAATCTGGATTATCAAGGGACGAACTCGGGCCTATTTTATGCAAACCTGATGGATGAAGATGTGTCGAAGGATGAACGGAACAACGATAATGCTAAACCAATGACATTTGCTAAGGTAGTTCAGGCTAAAAAGGAAGGACCAAAGATTAATTTCAGAATGATGGAACCAAAGGATAACATGGAAGGGGTGGACGTTGTCATCCCCATGTCATCGGTCAAAGAGGTGCATGATAGATTTGCGAACACGCTCTATGGATATTTTTTGGGTAAGCGTCTGGCCTTTCCTGTTGTGGATTATTTTGTTAAAAATAACTGGACCAAGTATGGGTTAGCGAAATTGATGATGAATGCCAAAGGGTTCTTTTTTTTTAAGCATAAAACAAAAAAAGGAATGGAACAATTATTGGAGGATGGACCTTGGATGATACGTTACATACCTATAATCTTGAAAGAATGGAATCCATCTGCCACATTGATGAAAGAGGAAATTACTGAGATACCGGTTTGGGTTAAAATGCATGATGTTCCATTGGTGGCTTTTACTGAGGATGGCTTGAGTTTGTTAGCGACTAAAATAGGTGTCCCAAAGATGGTAGATTCCTATATGGCTGCGATGTGTGCTGAGTCGTGGGGTAGGAGTAGTTTTCCTAGGGCATTGATTGAAGTAAGTGCGGCAACAGATTTGAAACAGAGTGTAATGGTGGCGATTCCTTCTTTGAAAGGGCATGGGCATTCTAGAGTGGAGGTTAAAGTGGAATATGATTGGGAGCCATTGAGATGTTCAACTTGTTGTGTATATGGACATGATGTTAATACATGTCCAAAGCAACCGAAACCGGCGATGGAAGAGTCAAATAAGAATAATGAAGGGTTCCAGGACTATAAAGGAAAGAATAAGAAACCAATTCAGCAGGGTTATCATATGAAGAACCAAAAGCCAAAGTTAGTATATCGTCCAGTGACCAAAAACAAGTTGGGTGAGGCTTCGTCCTCCACCTCCACCCCACAAGTTCAGGTCTCTAACCCGTTTGATGTGTTAAATGATGATGTTGGGGAGGGGCTGGCCGAAACTGTTAGGGATAAGATTCCAAAGAAGAAAAATTTTTCCACGGCTAATAAGAATAATAGAGAGGAGGTAATTGTGGACGATGTTGAAGTGGATGATCTTCTAGCTGATATACCGAAATTTCTTGAAAAGAAGGATGACAACAAAGGTTCTGAGGGTGCAAGCACACCCGGTCAAGGGAGTGTCCATGGGTAGCATTGCCGCTTGGAATATAAGGGGTTTGAACCGCGCCGCTAAACAAAAGAGGTTCGCCATATGATGAGAGAAAAAAGTTTGCAGGTATTTGCTATTTTGGAAACTCATGTGGATAATTTGAATGTCATGGATGTTTGTAAAAAGGTTTGTAGTAGTTGGTCTTGGGCTACAAATGCAGCTGATTGTTCTAAGGGGACGCGTATTATGGTGGGTTGGGATGCTAATATGGTGGATGTAATGATCTTTGCTCAATCTGATCAAGTAATACATACCCAGATAGTGTTTAAAATGGATCAAAAAGCTGTTTTTTGTTCTTTTGTATAATAATAGACGGAGTTTATGGGAAAACTTATGTATGCATCAGTCGTTTATGAAAGACAAGCCTTGGGTTTTGATGGGAGACTTTAACTGTTCTTTGTTTATTGGTGACACATCTACGGGGTCCTCATCTTCGAATATAGGGATGCGGGAATTTAAGGATTGTGTGAACAGATTAGAGGTTGTTGACGTTAATAGTTCGGGGCTACACTATACTTGGACTAATAAACAGAAAAATCATAGAGCGGTGTTTAAGAAGTTAGATCGGATCCTCGGTAATATGCAGTTTATTGACCAGTTCCCAGCGGCGGCTGCTTGTTTTCTTTCGTACAGGATTTCTGACCATGCTCCTGGTATTCATGTTCTTCCAAATAACACTAGAGATAAACCAAAGCCATCCAAGTTTGTAAATTTAATAGCTGAAAAAGCAGGGTTTATGGAAGAGGTTAAAAAGGTGTGGGATGTGGAAATCCATGGCTTTCGTATGTTCCAGATTGTTAAGAAGCTCAAGCTGTTAAAAACTCCTTGTCGCAAACTTCTGTACCAGCTTGGTAATTTACACGAGAGAGTGAAGATTGCCAGGGAGGATATGGATAAGTGCCAATGCGAGATTGATGCCAACCCAAATGACAATGAGTTAATGACCAAGCTGGATCAGTTACTTCAAGCTTATAAAGGTGCGGTTCGTGATGAAACGCTATTTTTGCAACAAAAATCCAAAGTAGACTGGCTTGCTTTGGGGGATTCAAATACGAGGTACTTTCATAATGTCGTTAAAGCTAAAAACCATCGGAGTAGAATTTTCTCAGTTAGGGATGCGAGTGGTATTTTACACGAGCGTGGGATGGTGCCACAAGCAATGGTGGAACATTTTACTAAGTTTCTTGGTACAAATGTGGAGACAAGCGTCCTCCCTACCCCGGACCTTTTCAGTAAAGTCTTGTCGGAAGAGAAGGCTAATGTATTGGTCCGAGATGTGTCGGATGAGGAGATTAAGGCTGCCATGTTCTCTATTGCAGGTAATAAAGATCCAAGGTCGGATGGTTACACTTCGGTTTTCTTTAAAAAGGCTTAGAATGTTGTGGGGAATGATGTTTGTAGTGCGGTTAAAGAGTTTTTTCAGAATGGTCAGTTACTTCAACAACTCAACCATACAGTGTTATCACTTATTCCTAAGGTGAGTACTCCGTCGTCAATCACTGATTACAGGCCTATTTCTTGTTGTAGCACTCTTCATAAGTGTATTAGCAAAATTATTTCTAATCGTATTAAAGACGGGCTGGGTGATATTGTGAGTATCAATCAATCGGCATTCGTTCCTGGGAGGAAAATTTCGGACAATATTCTTTTAAAACATGAACTTATGCACAATTACCATCGTAATATTGGCCCTCCTAGATGCGCTTTCAAGAGAGATATCCAGAAAGCTTATGATACGGTTGAATGGGGTTTTCTGGAGTGTACTCTTAGAGGATTCGGATTCCATTCGAAGATGGTTAAATGGATCATGGTTTGTGTTATGACTACGTCGTTTTCTTTGGCTATTAATGGGATTCTTTATGGGTATTTCAGAGGGAAGCGGGGTCTTCGACAGGGGGATCCTATATCCCCATACCTGTTTACGTTGGTGATGGAGGTTCTTACTCTGATATTGCAACAGCAAGTGTCTATTTCTGCGGATTTCAGGTTTCATAACAAATGTGATAAGCTTCGAATTATTAATTTATGTTTCGCGGATGACTTGTTCTTGTTTGCTAGAGGTGATCATAGATCAGCTAAAACCATCATGGAGGCGCTTGGTACTTTTAAGGAAATGTCAGGGCTTGTCCCGAGCATGACTAAGAGTATCGTCTTCTTTGGTAATGTTTCGGATCAGGTTAGAGCGAGAATTCTGGGGATTATGCCGTTTGAGGAAGGAGTGCTCCCAGTTCGTTATTTGGGAGTTCCTCTCAAATCCTCGAGATTGCACTATAAAGATTGTAAACGACTGGTAGAAAATAAGGACGCTAGAATTACGGATTGGAGAAATAAATGTCTTTCTTTTGCTGGTCGATTGCAGCTGATTCGCTCGGTTTTATCTTCAATGCATATTTACTGGCCGTTGGTTTTTATTCTTTTAAAACGTATTATTGCTGAACTTGAAGATAGAATGCGGTGTTTTTTGTGGACTCAAGGTAGTAATATTAAAGGGAAAGCTAAAGTGGGATGGAAAGTGGTTTCTTTGCCTAAATGTGAAGGTGGTTTGGGTATTCAGAAAGTGGGTGATATGAATAATGCTTTGATGGTAGCTCATATCTGAAGTTTGATCACTCATAGAGAATCTTTATGGGTTAAATGGATCCATATGTATCGTATCCGTAATAGAAGTTTTTGGGATACCCCGTTGAAGTGCAATGTTACATGGAGTTGGCGTAAGATGTTAAATCTAAGGCCTATGGTTCGGGATTTTATATGGACAATAGTTGGAAATGTAGCTAACACCCTCGCATGGTTTGATAAACGGGATGAAGTTTGTCCCCTTGAGTCCGTCATAACGCCTAGGATGATTGCGAATGCGGACTTTAGGATGGATACCAAGCTGGCTGACCTAGTTTCGGATGGGGTTTGGAGGTGGCCGTAGAGTTGGGTAAATCGGATTCCTGTGCTTCAACATGTTCGAGATCTAGATCTACATGCAAACCGAGAAGATCGAGTCGTTTGGAAAACAAGAGAGGGGGACCTAGCGGATTTCAGTACATCAGTGGTATGGAATGATATGCGGCAAGGCCAAGATGCAGTTCAATGGTCTAGTATGGTGTGGTTTCCTCAAGCGATTCCAAGACATTCGTTTCTCGTGTGGCTTATCATCAACAAGAAATTGAAAACCCAAGACATAATGAGCAGATGGCATTCATCCGCCAATGCTAATTATAACCTTCTTTGCTGTTCGCTTTGTACCTCAGGCCCTGATTCGCATGACCATTTGTTCTTTGAATGACATTATGCGGCCCAAGTGTGGAATGGGGTAGGAAACAATGCTGGTATGAGTGCAGTCCAGAACAATTGGTACGACATTTTTTACTATCTTTTGGATATAGCAAAGTCCCAACAAGCATGCCATGTAATTGCTAAATTAGTAGTTCGTGTGGCGGCCTATTTCGTTTGGGAAGAAAGGAATAGAAGACTGTTTTCAAGCAGGAAAAGAAATAAGGATAAGCTTGTGGAGGTGATTTTAAGCACGGTTAAAATGAAGTTACACACGATGCGGTTCAAGAATACTATTCAAATGAGAAGAGTATTGCAAGAGTGGATGCTGCCTCGAGGACTGCTGGTAGCGGATGACGATTGCGATTGATACTTTTGTAGCTTTTGTTTCGTTTGTTATTGTTTCCTCTTGTTGAGTTGTCTTGTTGGATACGGATTTTTTAGTCTGTTTTGTTGACTCTCGTTTGGCATGTCTCTCGAGAGAACTAAGGGGTGTTGTATTTCCCTTCACTTGGTTTGTTTTGTTTGGTTGATAATAAAATTCACTGAGGTAACCCTTTACCCAAAAAAAACTACAAGAACTGTCACAAATAAATGGCGTTTTGGGTTTGGCGTGTTTTTCTTCTTGTTCGTGTGTTGAAGTGGCTTTGTGAATGTTGGAGACATAGATCGACGCTGTGTGGGTGGATGCTATTTGCCCATAATCTTCATTATCATCATGGATTCCAAAATGGCATTTACACTGGGATCAGTCTCTTCTCCTCATCTAAACCTTCTTCAAGAACAAAGAAAACAAAATGACATATCGGTGTCATCAGTCTCTTTTTCTTGAAATTTGTCCATCTCATGCAGCAAAATCTTAGTCCCATCACCTAACAAACCATTTAGTAAAACTTCATGTAGAACATTACTGAGTATCCAAGAAATGATGTTTGCCATCGTTGGTTTTTCTAACTTTTTGGCGTTTTAGAGTGAGTGGATTTTAGGAACCATTTTGTTTTGTTTGTGTGTTTTTGGTGTGATCAACGGAAGGTGCTGAGATGTTTCTCTCTATAGGATTTTTTTTGGCACGTAGTTTAGGCGGGATATTATTATAACAATAAATGCAATTAACAAAGTATCCAGTTTTGCTTAGCTTTATCTGTTAAGTCTGTACACGTCCCATCTTTCAGGCTTGGCGTTTATATTTTTATGGCGTTTTATACTTTATGGCGTTTTTGTTGGACAAAAACCTTAACTAAAAGACATAAAAAACGAGTCAGTAATAAAATTGGCGTTTTGCATTTACATGGCGTTTTATATTTCAATAGCGTTTTACGTATGAAAGGATGTTTTTACCCTTTTACCCTTAATGAAGCACGTTCTAGTAATAAAACTGATGTTATTTACGATAATGCCACCGCGTCAATCTAGTCCATAGATTGTTTTGATCTAACGATGCATAACCGTTCTCACTGTTTTCACACTTTTCACCGTTTTCCCTAAATCCTGACCCTATATATATATATATATATATATATATATATACACACACACATATAGGGGATGAATCATGAGAAAACTAATTTAAATGAGAACCAAAAAACTAACTAAAAAAAAATCCTAAAAACATACAATTTTTTTTTGAATAAAAATTGCTATATGTTTAATATATAGAAAAAACTTTTTTTTCAAAAAGCCTAATCCACCTAACCACCCCCCAAAAACCTAAACCCCACACCCTCCAAAAATCTAAATCCACCATCCCACCAAAAAGCGGTACCCCCCCCCCCCAGCCCAAAAAAAAAAAAACTAAAATTAAACCCTAAACGTAAACCCTCCAAAAACCTACACCCCCACCCGCAACCCCCAAAAAACTAAAACCTCTACAGCCTCTGAAAAAAACCAAACCCCTCACCCAACACCTCAAAACCTAATCCTAATCATAAACCCCCAAAAACCTAACACTAAAACCTAAACTAAACGCAAAAGCTAACTTTAAACATATAATGCACATGTACAGTACATATATAATGCACATGTGCAGTACAACTTTTTTTTTATTTTTCTATCATACATAAAAAGTAGCGATTTTTTTTGTAAAAAAAATAAAAATAAAATTGGTATGATTTTTAGTTGGTTTTTTAGTTTTCTCATTTATATGCAATTTTCTCATGATCCTTTCCCTATATATGTAGATATAGATATAGATATTTTTAACTTTTATGCAGCATTTAGTTCATGTATATTATACATCTTATACCTACATTTTATGTGTTTATAAATGTATTTCATGTATTTAAACATCCATATCATGTATTTATACCTTCGTTTCATGTAATTTTAAGCAAAAATTATAGCTAAGTTTGATTTTCGCAATTAATCAAGATTCAAAACGAATCAAACAAAAAAAATGTCAACTTAATCGAAAACTGATTGGTTAATTAAATAGAGTAACGGATGACTTCGGTTTCGGATGGTAATAATAGCCGAACTAACTGAACAACGCACACGCTGACAGTGTGTGTGTTTTTTTTTTTTTTGGAGCATCGCGCGGGCATAATATAGATGTAGAAGGGGAGATTTAAAAGTAAATGGTTTGAGAGCCAAAATTATAAATCTATATATATATTCTAAAGTTTAGTTATATGTTCTATTTTAAAACCAAAATTTATGGTTGTTTTAAATGAGGTCATTTACATATATCCCCCTCCTAAGATCATTTATTACATATATACCCAACCCATAAAATCAATTACATATTTCCCCCTTTTAAACCATACATATTACATATTTACCCATTTTATTAAAATCACTCCTATTGAATTACTATTTTACCCTTAATGAACTTATTAAATGATTATTACATTTTTCCCCTTTCTAATACCATTACTTACATATTTTATGATTTAATGTGTAATAAAATTGTTTACAAATAAGATATTAACCTAATGATATGAATTCATTTT
The DNA here is from genome assembly GCF_002127325.2 of Helianthus annuus. Lineage (NCBI taxonomy): Eukaryota > Viridiplantae > Streptophyta > Magnoliopsida > Asterales > Asteraceae > Helianthus > Helianthus annuus. The sequence continues at coordinate 128,912,888 of NC_035443.2, read as the reverse complement.
TTTATAAGCCCTACCTATTTTTTTATAAGATTCTGCCTCTGTTATGTGAAAATTGAAAGTTTTGCTTATATATAATACGTCATAGCTCTTAAGCATTATTTTTTTAAAGAAAACAGTCATGCGACCATGGTTTAACAATTTACTTTTGCTGTAAAACAGTTTTTTCAATATTATTTTGAATGTTTAAAACATGACAATTAGATTTCTGAAATAGCATTACACAAAAAAAATGGAAATTTAGCTCCTGCTTCAAAACAATTAAAATGTTGATGATCGAACTAAGATTTAGGCTAAAGAAAAATTGATTACGACTTGAAAAAAACAAACGTATATTGTATAACAATATGTTTTTTTATATAAGATATTTTAGATAATCAATATTTTAACGTAAATTGTTAGTGTAGTTAACTAAAATTTAAATGTATAATGGGTCGGTTGTAAAAAATATGTAAACTAAAACTTAACCAGTAACTAGATATGTAAAAAGATCACTTGTTTTATAAAATGGGTATGCCCGTTTTTTTTTTAAAAAATATTTTAAAGATTTTATCACTAACATATAGAGTATTGACTAGATTGATTTTGAAGTTAAGAGATAAGAAATTAAGAAAAAGGGTAAAAGGATAATTTCATAAAGAAAGGGGGAAATATGTAATTGATTTTAAAGATTGGACAAATATGTAATAAGGGATTTTAATAAGGGGATATATGTAAAAAATCCTTTTAAATGCACCAGCCTATAAGAATCCTATTAATTTCATTTAATTTACTTAATAATCACAAGTTACATTACTTTAATCATTTGGGTCAAAAACAATTCCACTTTAATAATCACAAGTTACATTACTTTAATCATTTGTGTCAAAAATAATTCCACAAAAATAATTCCACAAACCCTAGATCATCTGATAATAACAATAAGAAGAAAGCTCCGGCCGCACACAAATCTCCGGTATTCGACTGCGATTTATTCGATTATTACACGAACTACTGGTTCCGGTGGGACACGTCTGTTAACCGAGAGCTAATTCATCAAGTAATTGAAGCTATTGAAGAAAACTTTACCAGTAGTGAACAGGTTAACTGTCGCGGCCGTAAACCTAACCAGAAGAAAGAGAAGGCGAGTCATCGGAGGTTCGCCGGAAAAGCTTTAAATCCTCCGCCAGAGGTTTCGGTTTCGACTCCGTACGACATCTCATTAGTTGAAGAATGTGCAAAGGAAGAACATGAGGTAGTGGAGGAGTCGCCGGAGACAGACGCAACGGCGAGAAGAGGACTTCCGGAAGTGAAATGGTTGTTTAACTGGCATTCAGGTTACATGAATTTAAGCGTGACGGAGTTAGACTTGCATGGAGTTTTCCTATATATTTTGATAGGTCTGTTTGAATTTGCATATAAAAAATAATTATCTGAATATGATTTATTTCAACTTCAACTTTCAGTAAACAATTTCTAAGTTTAGCTATATCTTATATTTAAAATCAAAATTTATGGTTGTTTTAAATGCATTACAATTAACTTTAATGAAATAGTACCAACCTTTATGACCATGTTTAATCAATGAGTCTCTTCCTTTTCTCCATATATTAATGTTTAAGTTAGGGTTTATAGACTTTTCATAACAATTCACCTTAAAGGATTGATTGGTTATTAGATAACTAATACTTAATATTACAATTAACTTTAATGAAATAGTACGAGCCTTTATGACCATGTTTAATCAATGCGGCTCTTCCTTTTCTCCATATATTAATTGAAATACCTCTAGCACAGGATTTCTGGACTCTGAGATACACTACCAGTTTAGCAAATGGTAGTCTTGAGGTAAGTTTATTGTACCATTGACGGTTCACCATTATCTTTAGAAATTTACTTCTGATGTATATGTTGCTTCTTTAAATAACTGAGAAACAGAGGCGAAACGAGTTGGTTAACGAGTATTAAAACAACATCACATGACTATAAGCACAATGACAATTGTCACAAATAGAGGACTACACTATACCTATGCGTCAACTAAAAATAAAATTTAATTAAATGGACTAAACAACTACATTAAGTTTGAGACCAGGGTAAAAATCTAAAACATAATTTTTGTTTATTTTTTACTTTTATAACCAGATGTGTTGCAGGCATCTTAAAATGTTACCCTGGAGTCGGTACACAAGATTGGCAAGCTGGAGTGACATGCGTGTCCAGATAACACTTTTTAAGTCCTGCATACCCTATTTATTAAGTATTGGGTTAATTGTAATAAATTTTAGTAAATAAATATATAGATTATATAACTAAACACTTGAAGAACTGTTAGGATTTGTTAATTTTATTGGTTTATAAACTGCTTTCTGATCTATAAAAGGGAACAAAACCTGCAATTTGACTTTTAGATGTTAAAACTAAATTTATATGTATATGTGTATGTAGTATAATATATATATATATATATATATATATATATATATAACATCTATTTTACACCATTTAAAACACAATGAAAAAGAAAAAATAAAAAAATTTGAAAACTGTGACGTCTTTTGAAGAGGATTGAGAAACCACACGTCCATAGATTTGAAGTTTTGTGAGACCATATGTGGTGGGGCGCAAACCTCTCTCAAAGCGTCTTAAAAACGTGGGGGAACACTGTACCCTCGGGTGTTTTGGGCCTTTTTTGACTGGTGGTGCTACCACAAAGCGCCGAATGAGGAGTGGACTTTGGTCAAAATAACCATGGTCAAACGGCTAACTTTAAAAAAACCCGGTTTTTGTTTTAAAAATCTATACTATATTCGCACTTTCGTACCGTGTCACGCACTATCTATATTAGTCGTCGTTCCAGGAAAAAACAATAACTATTATGCATGTCGTGCATCGCACGGGTATTCCCCCTAGTAAAAATTTAAAAAAAAGTAAAATAAACTAAAAAGCCAAACAAAACAAGAACAACGTACCGGTCATCTAAAACACTCTCTGTCCCTGAAAAGGAAACTCTGATGTCTGATCTATTATTGCTGAGGTGGAAACCCTAGAATGATGTTAACAATCATGGTTTGAAGATGAATCATACAAACATACAAAAGATAAACACAGATCTAGCGACAAAACGGTGACAAAACTCTTATTTAACCCAAACCAAAACTTTGCCCCCCAATAACCCAGAGATCTTACAAATGTAAGATCTAAACAAAAAGAACGATACAACCAGTCTTGATGATCATCCACTGATGATCATCTATACCAACAAACACTGCAAATCTCTCGAACAGATGAGAGAAGCCAAGATACAACGGAGATGCAATGAACAAACCCTAGATCTATACAAAGTGAAAGTGAATGATTGAAGTGGTAAACAACTGAAAGAGAGAGAAAGCCCTTATATATCTCATCTCAACACGAGTTCCACTCAGCACCATTAGATCACAGACTTGACAACAATAACCCCTGAAATTTACAACTTGCCACCTCCAAAATATCTGGCCCAATAACCTGTTACAACAAACTAACAAACCACTTAACAATCAGTAACAACCGGCCCACATATCCAGGCCCAACAGAATAAATCATATAACCCAAAGGAATGAAAAGCGCAATATCTTTCAACACTCCCCCTTCATTCAATTGGGTTTAAACAAGTCTAACATGCCCAACTGAATACAAAAGTCATTATGTTGGGTAACACTTAACCCTTTTGTAAAGATGTCTGCCAGTTGATCCTCAGACTCAACCTTCTTTGTAACAATGAAACCATTCGACACCTTTTCCCTCAGGAAATATAAATCAATCTCAAAGTGCTTCGTACGCTCGTGAAACACAGGATTTGCAGCTATTGACATAGCTGCATTACTATCACAAAACAACTGAATTGGAAGTTTACACTTAACATTCAACTCATTTAGTACATTTACAATCCACACAAGTTCACACGTGGCTGAGCACATAGCTCGATACTCAGCCTCTCCGGTTGACCTTGAAACCGTGGATTGTTTTTTACTCTTCCACGACACAAGATTTTTACCCAAAAATATGCAAAAACCAGTTACAGACTTACGAGTATCTAAACACTTAGCCCAATCAGAGTCGGCAAAACATGTCAAGTCAAAACCACTACTCCTTTTAAACACTAAACCTTTTCCAGGATTAAGTTTCAAATAACGCAACAGTCTTAGAGCAATTTTGAGATGAACAGTTAAAGGCTTATGCATAAACTGACTCAAATACTGCACTGCATAACTGATATCAGGACGTGTCAATGACAAGTAGATCAATTTACCAATTAACTTTTGATAATTTGTGACATCTACAAGTTCTTCTTTATCACTATCTGTCCGTTTATTCACAATATGACTTAGCTCAATTGGGGTATTAACTGGTTTACAACCAAGATACCCAAATTCAGCCAATAACTCCAAACAGTACTTACGTTGATTTAAGCACAACCCAACCTTATCATAAACAACTTCCAGACCAAGAAAATATCTAAGAATTCCTAAATCCTTGATTTGAAAACTATTACTAAGAAGACTTTTAATTTTACAAATCTCAGAATCATTGTTACCTGTTATAACAATGTCATCAACATACACAAGCAACACAATAAACACAGTTGACTTAGACAACACATACATA